>NC_085844.1:110074003-110374003 GCF_035594765.1 Anolis carolinensis
GATTAATAGATTTCCCCTAACCTCCTGTATATATTTTTTCTTACCCCCATGTTATCCCTCATGTGATCCTCCTTCACGGTGTGTAATGGTCGATGTGATTCACATTATTATAATAATAATAAAAATTATTTTTTAAAAAAGTATTACAAATGGCTAGTCCCTGGCAGAAGGCTATGAAGGAACAGCAAGGTATGAGCTTCCTTGAGGACTTATTTGGTGAAGACTTGCTCCTATGAGTCATGGGTGCAGGATGTGAGAAAGGAGTTTATTACTCAGGCTAGCTTGGATCATACCTTTCCTTTATGTTCTGGGACTTTTGGGGAGGGTTGCCTAGAAAAGTATCCCTTTTGACAGTAAGGTGGCTGCTGAGCAAAAAGTTATAGCTGACACTCAGTGCTTGACTGTTTTATCCAGCATGGTTGCAGAAAAGGTTAGGTGATATTGCCCGCCACAGCTAGAATCTCCTTTAGACTTTTTCCTGTTACAGATAATACAGTTTAAAGTTGTGTATTTTAATACTGAATGTAGCAAACCTTCAGTTACCAAATTCTTGAATCTCACCATTTTAAATACCCCAATACAAGACCTTTAAATGGCACATGTGTGCCATTGAATACAGTTCTTTATGTTAGAAAGAATACCAGAATCACTATTTTGAATAAACACTCAAAGTCTATAAATGCATCCATTCATAGTGGATTAGACAAAAAATGCCTCAACACTTCAGAAAATAATATTACATTATGAAAAAATGAATTAAAAACGTTTTCAAATATGTTGCATTGTATCAAATAAGTCCTTAAATCTTCCTATAACCAACAATTAGGTTTCCATGTTTTGTTCTGGGGAAAATCCAGTCTAACTTAACCATTAGCAAGTCTCGCTGAAATTGACAGCTAGGGGCTTAATTTTAAGTAACTAAAGTACGTAAAAGACTTTGTTTTCTCCCAATGGGATGGAGGTGTAATTACTGACTATTGTTGGATTGCACCCTGTGTACTTAATGCATCAATTTTTGTACCATGCATATTTCAATTTTTCAGTGCCCACACTTTCATTTTTCTTATTCTTTTCCCCCATTGTCTAATATCACGATTGAACATTGGCATTATACAAAGCAGTTTTGGCAATAATTTGCCACAAAAATTATTGTTGTTTGATATACATTATTCAAAGATTACAAATGTATATATCTATAATCAGAATACTGAGCCCTTCATCTTAATGGGCCATTTATATTCCCCAAAATCATTACCTTCTGGTGGAATTTACTATTAGGCAGCTAGTATCAAAGAGCAATACATTTATGATGAATCAAAAGCCTACATATACTTTTCGGGAATCCTGCGAATTGCTGTCAGCTATTTTGTGCTGAATTCCAATAGGGTACTATATTTTCCTTACAGAGTTCATTATCTTTTTATTGATATAGAGTGGCAGGAGAAGAAATTGGTTTAAAAATGATTCTGAGGTCATAGAAAGGGTATTAATATACTTATCTATGCTGCCCCTTTGTTACTTTTCTGTTATTTCCCACCCTAAGTTATACTGGGACAAGGATATGTGACGTATATAAAGCATGTGGGTTGTTTATGTGTCTGTTTTCTTTGATTTCATAACATGTTTACTTTAACTCTTCCATGTCTCCTGTAAAAGAAAAATATATATATAGCACTCTCACAAAGAGCTGCTTTTATTGTCATGGGCTTTTTATTTCACTAAAGATTTTTTTTTTAACTGTCTGAGAAGAAGAGAGCTGTTTGAAGGAAAATAATGTCCTACACCTCAATGAGAAATACAGTATCATATAAGAATAAAATATTTCCCTTTTTATACCATGATTCTGTAACATCCTAAAGTGTCACATTATCCAAAACTAATCTAAAATTATTTTCCAGTTCAGAGATTATCAATACTTATTGGGAATTACAAACTGGCTTTGTACATCATATGTACAGCCGGTCAGCAACATTCAATGGGGTCAAAGGCATATGACCACCATAAAGTGAAAAACTATGAATAAAGAATTGCTATTATTTTAGAGAATGTGCTCTCTCTAGAAATCTCTAGGTTCCCCTGCATGACTTGAGGAAGTTGATTATAGAGTCATAATGGAGGACCCAGAGATTCTGAGAGATAATATTTTAAATCAAAACTGTGAATGTCAAACCACAAATGTGGAGGGGTGGGTGTATAATGTATGAGGAAAGAATGTATAAGTATACATTTTGATTGATAAATCAATTATTTAAATAATAATAACAATACAAAATAAAACATGTACAATAGAGTCTCACTTATCCAAGCTAAACGGGCCGGCAGAAGCTTGGATAAGCGAATATCTCAGATAATAAGGAGGGATTAAGGAAAAGCCTATTAAACATCAAATTAGGTTATGATTTTACAAATTAAGCACCAAAACATCATGTTATACAACAAATTTGACAGAAAAAGTAGTTCAATACGCAGTAATGTTATGTTGTAATTACTGTATTTACGAATTTAGCACCAAAATATCACAATATATTGAAAACGTTGACTACAAAAATGGCTTGGATAATCCAGAAACTTGGATAAGCAAGGCTTGGATAAGTGAGACTCTACTGTATAAGTAGATAAAAGGTGTGTAGGAGAGGGATATGTAGTAAAGTTGTAATGGAAAAGTTAAAAACTGATAGGACATATGCTTAAAGATGTTCTTGATTTTTTTTTGCTGTTGGATTGTATACAATATGATATGTCTAAGATATTGTAAAATGAGAACAGAATGTGTACTTATATATTTTGATTGATAAATTAATTAAAAAATTAAAAAATCAAGCATGAAGCAAGCAGACTTCTCCTTAAGGGCATTAAATTCCTTACTCTCTTATATGTCAAAGTTAATAAACCCAAATGTCTATGAAAAGATAATTCTCTAATAATACTATTGTGTGGAGCTTCCACTTCCTTGTGGAAAATTTCCACATAGAGGATTTCCAGACTATATTAAATCTTCCTCAGGTGGAAAAACACGAAAATTACAAAATGAAGTGGACATCAAGTTCCCCAAAATATAAAGTCTTCCTTGGGTGGAAATGTATGAAATTACAATGATGAATTGGACCTAAAGGGAATACATACAGGTGGCTAGGAAACGTTCCAAAAAGGTAAGTATGTCCATGTATTACAAACATATAAGGCATAAAATGTAAAAGAACATAGATACTCACATCAAGTTCTCCTAAATGATGCTCTACATTCGTTGGATTCCATAGCAAGCACATGGCCAGCAGGTAGAAACTCCTGCTGGCCATGTGCTTGCTGGAGAAAGCCCCCCTGGGCAGTGTGACCTGAGCCCCCCATTTTTCTTGCTGCCCCCAAAGAACCACCACCTGCCCCTCTTATTATTAGATATGGTGGGGTGTGTGGGTGGGGCCGACCAACGGTGGCCGGCCCCCCTGGGCAGTGGGACCGAGCCACCCCTTTTCCTGACTGCCCCAAGAAAACCACCCCCAGGCACCGCTTTTTATTAGATAGTGGCGGGGTGTGTGGTGTGGGGCCGGCCAACAATGGCCGGCCCCCCAAGGGAGTGAGACACAAGTTCCCATGTCTTAGGAAGCTGAAATATCACCACACCACCCTGCTTATTTTTAGATAGAAGTGGGGGGGGGGGGTTCCAGTGTCTGCAAATGTCCACCATTTTCACGGATTTCCGGCCACAGAAACAAAGATACACAAGTTAAAGAGTGACTTTCACAGTGATAAGAACCCAATTGAACAGGAAATAAGACTTTCAAACCAGGAACAGGTTTCTTCAAATATTAAAAAATAGTGTATTATAAAAAGTTATGAAAATTCGCCAAAATCATAGGAAACAGGAAACGTTCTGAAATTTGTTGAGCAGAGAGTGTTGAATGTGTTCTCCCACTGTACCAAATTTGATGAGGATAGATCAAGAAATGAGGACAGGAGAGCCCTGTAAAAGTCCCCCCCAGGTTCCTTTTTTTTTTTGGCAATTGAGCATGCACGTCCGCCTTTTTAGAAACATTTAGAATCATTATGAATTTTTAGAAATATCCAAAAATTTTGGGTGAAAAATTCTGAAATACATATTATATCGAAGCGCCAGCGACCCCTACTTTAGCAACGAGAATTGAAACATTTTTTTCATCGATCGGACATCCCTACTGTTTTCCTGGCTACTGGCTTAGAGGAACAGAAGTGAATAATGTTGAGGCACTGTCATGAAGACTTTTAAAACAAAAGTTAAAATATCCTGCTCAGACTGAACAGAATATCCCACTTCTGACACCAAAAATGTTATGAATAACTTTTCAATAACTTTAAAGCATAGGTTCTTTTTATTGCAGTTTCAGTCTGAGAGGTATAGCAGAACTTTTACAGAACAACAAAGAACAACATTTAGACATACAAACATACAGATTCTATGCAACTACATTGGATTCACAAACAACCTACAGTTGCATTGGCTAAGAAACAAACAAAGGGGGGGGTTACATTTTCATTCTTCATTCACACACAACATGCATCCATCTTCATGCACACAAATATTACCATATTCTTTCTCCCTTCTTGGAGAAGCACCTGCTTAGGCCAGACCCAGCTTCCACTGCTGCCTGCCAAGACATAGTTCCAAAACGCCAAAACTTCAAAAAGACCATGACTCCAAAATGCACTTCTTCCTCTTTCCCTGAGAAAAGGAGGCCCCAAACAGTGAACAGAATCCTGCTTTCCCATAGCAGATCTGCCACTCCCAAGTACACCATCTCCACTGAGCATGGCGGGTGAACAGCGTCGCTGTCTGTCACACATTCTGGACTGTCATAAGGTCACTTATATAGCAATATTTTGCTGATGATGTTGTCCCAAAGTTGTAAATGAATGATAGACGTCTTCTATCATGGAATATCCTCAGTTTCCTGGACCAGATGTTGATTTCTCTTGATTGGTGTTAGCAAACACAAGCAGCTCTTCCCCAAAAGTTCATCAAGTTAGCAAATGTTGACAGATGTTAACAGATGTAAACATTTCTCTTATCAGTCACAGTTCTTATCACAGTTTGCCAGGCAGGTCAACTGTTTCAGGTATCGTTAGCAGGTTTTAATTACAATTCCTGAGCAGGTAGTTAATGATTTGCAGGCTTTATAGACTGGTGTCTTCAAATTTCTAGCTCTCTTTCACTCTTCCATTCATACCACATATCATATATGCATATTTTGGTCACAGCACTTGTTGGGTGGATCCAGTATATGATGCCACTGACACATGGCTTCATTCCTGCCTGAGGTTGGGCTTAAACTGTAGGACAGGGGTCCTAAAACTTTTTAAGTGGAGGGCTGGTTCACAGTCCCTCAGATTGTTGGGAGGCTGGACTACGATGAAATAGCCAAATTAGGATTGTTGTTGTGTGCCTTCAAATTGTTTCAGACTTAGGTCAACCCTAAGTCTAAAGTTTAGGACAGGGGCCAGTTAAATGACCTTGGAGGGCTGCATACAGCCCACAGACCTTAGTTTGGGGATCCCTGCTGTAGGAGAAAGTTGCAGATCCCAATCGACTGAAAGGTGAATCTGACATGTTGCCAGGATACATTTCTTTTTCCTTCACCATCACCTTCTGCTGCCATTTCTGAAAGCATAATTACCGCAAATGTTTTCCCACAATTGATATAGATACTTCAAAGTATACACTCAAGTTGTTAATATCTATTGGAGCCTCCAGTGGCCTAGGGGATAAAAACCTTGTGACTTGAAGGTTGGGTTGCTGATCTGAACGCTGCCAAGTTCGAATCCCACCCGGGGAGAGCACGGATGAGCTCCCTCTATCAGCTCCAGCTCCATGCAGGGACATGAGAAAAGCCTCCCACAAGGATGGTAAAACATCAAAACATCCGGGCGTCCCCTGGGCAACGTCCTTGCAGACGACCAATTCTCTCACTCCAGAAGCAACTCTGGTTGCTCCTGACATGAAAAAAAAATTCTAGTGATTGATAAGGATGGATAAGGAATTGAAATGAGAGAAATATCTATTTTGTCCAACTTTTCCAATTTGCACACTCTGGAAGAAAAAGCTGGTCTAGAAACAATTTCCTGTGGAAAGCTCATACTAGTTCATAAAAACAGTTTGGGAAAAAAAGTATTCGAATAATGCAGTTTAAAAAGCAACCGTGTATTTTAGAAATGCACTTTATCCAATGCTACAGAAATGCATTGTGTTTTTGATATTTGCCATCAAGTTGATTTTGACTTATAGCAACTCTATGAATGAAGGGTCTCCAAGTCACTCTGTCATCAACAACTGTGCTCAAGTCTTGCAAATTCGGAGTTGTGATTTTCTTGATTGCTCACAACACCCAATTTAATGAGGCTGAAATTAAATATGGATTAAAGAGGATGGAAGGTAAATTCATCAGTTGGTTATATGCAGAACAGTACCAAACAAGGCCATCTCTCATCCTGTTGACTTATGAAAAGTTTGAGTCAAGATCACATAAAATTGATTTTAAAATACTGTGAACCTTTTGTGCTTTTGGTTTTGTTTCAACTTTTGTATTTGATTTTGCAAATTTCAATTTCTTAAAATGCATATAATGTACTGGAATACTATATCAAATCATTTTGCCAGTTTTCCTCTTCTTTTTTGATTGTGATGATATGGCTAGTGAAGCAAATTGGACTTTACTTATATGATATATAGTTTTAAATGGTCTGGAAATTATATTTTCTTGAACTTGGAAGAAAACATCTGAAGTAGAAAAAAATCAACTTGGAATTGCATTGATAGTGCTCTAGTAATGTTAAATTTGTGATCATGATTGATGACCAATCGTGAAATAACAGAAAATTGGGTTAAACAAATACCACTTTATTTGACCTATAAACTATTAAATTGAGTTTTACCTGAGGATGAGCAAAAGTAGATGGAGAAAACTGATCTAGGTCCTGCTTATGCCAGGTGTCAACTTGTGTCTACGTGTCCATCTTTCCTTGGGCAAAACACTTGCCCTCAAGGACAATCTCATACTTTAGGGTGCTCACCCAAGCTGGCCATTTACTGGAAGGCAAACTCATGACAGTTTTTCCCCATCCCAAGTTCCAGATCTTTATGAGAGAGAACAAAAGTCCAGGTCCAAGGCCAGAAAATCTAAGAAAGTTCATTTGGGAGAAGGGGGGCTGGCCTGAAACAGCCTACAGCAGGATACCCATTACCAAGTGCATACAATTTTGGGCTCTAATTATAGAGTCCATCAAAGTACACTATTTCTTATAACTATGCAGGTCCAGATACATTTTTTTGCAAAATATGTAGAAAATAAAAATAAAGCAAAGTTAAAAAAAAATCCATCTGTTTTGAGGGACATATTGTGTAAGTCATTCCTGAGCATTAGCTTCAAAGATTATATCCATCCACATCTTCCTATCAAGGTAGTCACAGAAATTATAGGAAATACACTTGGTTATCTAGCTCGTTTTATGAAGATTTGCAACCTGATCACAGTGTTCCTCTCTTCCCTACTGAGATTTGTTAGTTGTCAAAGGAAAATATCTTTGGCGAGATTCATGTGATAAAGAAAGGAGCCACTCCATTTTTGGAATTCCATGGTGTTAGGGACAAGAGCAATTGCTGGAAACATTAAAAATGATAGCTTTCAGCTATACTTGGCATGTTGAGGATATATCTACAAAGCCTTGAATACACTGAAGGTTCATGAGGGAAGTGCCACCTTCATTGTTCATCCTGGTATAATTCAGACATTTATAGCCAAATTCCAGCTAAGGCTAGGGGACAGAATTGTTAAAAAATATTGTTTTATCTTCTCAACTTGATGAAGCTGTGAAGTGTCAGCTCACTACAGCCGCTCCTGAATGAACACACGAGACTCTCTGTGATATCACCAGAAACTTTACTGCAGGAAACATAAACATCAGAAAAGCCAAGAATGGGGGGCTCCGGCCAACCATCCTTTATATACCCTCCCCCTCATTTGAAAAGTCTCTTCCCGCTCAGCAAAACCCCGCACAGATTCCCCGCCAAGTCCAGCAGCCATTTCTTCTCCGAGTCCTGAGACGCAGGTGTCTTATCAATGTCAGTGACCCTGAAACTCAGAGCCACATCCAGGCTCTAGTAGCAGGGTTCTGACATGGCGTCCTCCTCCCCTTCGTCCTGGAAGGAAAAGATTTAACACAACTATTGTTCTCCGCTGTCCAGAGTTCCTTTATACTTTTTTAACAGGCTGCAATGGAATACCGGGTGTACCTTTCCTAGGTCCTTGGGTAGCCTCAGCTGATAGGTCACTTCGTTTATTCTTTTCGCCACCCTGAACGGCCCTATATAGCGTGGAGCCAATTTCTTAGATGGGAACCCCAATTTCAGGTTTTTTGTGCTCAGCCAAACCAGATCTCCTTCGCCCAATTTGTCCCCCTCTCGGCGCCTACGATCTGCAAAGAGCTTGTACTTCTTTTGCGTTTCCCGCAATGCCTCCACCACGTTCTGCCACCCTTGCTTAATTTTAGCCGGCCATTCCTTGTCGGTCTGGCCCTCTCCTTCCTTCCACTCGGGTAGCCTGGGGAAAGGTGCCACCTCCTGTCCGTATACTATTTCGAATGGGGCACGACCTGTGGCCGAATGTACGGCCCCGTTAAATGCCATCTCAGCAAACGGCAGAAGGTCTGACCAATCGTCCTGTCTATAATTGGTGTACATCCTCAAGAATTGGCACAGTGTTTGTTGGGTATGTTTGACCCCCCCCCCCCCGTTGGTCGCGGGATGAAAGGCCGAGCTCAGGTTCCTTTCTGCTCCTAACAGCTGTAAGAATTTTCCCCAAAATTTTGCAGTGAATTGGACTCCCTGGTCGCTAATTATTTTGTCGGGGCACCCATGTAGGCGATATACATGCTTTACATACAAATCCGCGAGCTTTTCAGCCGAGGGGAGTTTTGGCAGGGCCACAAAGTGCGCCTGTTTTGAGAATAGGTCCAATATTGTCCAAATGTATCTGTGGCCTCTGCTGGGGTGTAGTTCGCCTACAAAATCCATTGCCACGCATTCCCATGGCCTCATGGGCTCCACCACCTTCTGCAATAGCCCCTGGGGCTTCCCAGGTGGTGTTTTGCCCTCTGCACATAATTCACACTGCGTGACGTACCCCCTGGCGTCTTTCCTCATTCCGGGCCACCAGTATTGTTTGGCCAACAGTTTAATAGTCCTGGTAGGGCCTAGATGACCTGCACCCTTGTTATCGTGGCATTTCCTTAACATTTCTTGTCTCAAACATTCAGGAATATACAATTTCTTATTAACAAACACCAAATCCCCACACAGTTCTCCCTGTTCTTTGTTCGTTTGTAACCATTCGTCCATTCCATATGCTCGCTTCAACTCTTCCTCCCATATTTCTCCTCCCCCCGTGGAAATGGCAGTACGTTTGTTTTCTTTGGCCGCTTGTGCTCGAGTCAGTACTGCCAGGCCCCATTGCTTATCTAGGAAAAGGCTCCCCTCAGATTCCTGAATTCCTCCCCCGTGCTGAGGCATCCGAGAGAGAGCGTCAGCGAGTATGTTGTGTTTCCCTTGGAAGTACTTGAGTCTGAAATCAAAACGGCTGAAATATTGGGCCCATCTAATCTGCTTCGCTGATAGTTTGCGAGGGGATCTCAGATATTGTAAATTTTTATGATCAGACCACACCTCAAACAGTATTCCACTCCCTTCCAGAAAGTGTCTCCAGCACTCTAGTGCTTTCAGAATCGCTAAGGCTTCCCTCTCCCAAATCCGCCAGTTTTTTTCTGTATTGCTAAACTTTTTCGACAGATAGCCACATGGCTTCAGGTTCCCCCCTCGTCTTTCTGCAGCAGGACTGCCCCATATGCCCGGTCTGACGCATCGCAATGTATTACAAAGGTCTTAGACATATCAGGGTGCTGTAGGACAGGCTCCTCAGTAAAACGCTTTTTTAGGGCTTCGAAGGCTTCCTGGCATTCTATTGTCCAGGTCAGTTTGGCCCCAGGGGCCTTCACTTTGGCTGTTTCTCCCCTGCCTTTAGTCTTTAACAAATCAGTTAATGGCAAAGTGAGGCACGCAAAGTCCTTGATAAATGTTCTATAGAAGTTTGCGAACCCCAGGAAGGATTGCAGCTGCTTCCGTGTTCTGGGGGCTTCCCACCCCCTTACGTCTTCCACCTTCGCAGGGTCCATCGCCACTCCCTGGGATGAAATCCTATACCCCAGAAAGTCTATCTGGTCTTTATTGAACTCGCACTTGACAAGTTTCGCATACAGTTTCGCTTCCCTCAACTTTTGTAGGACTTCCCTGACTAGTTCCACGTGTTGCTCCTTGGTCCGAGACATTATCAATATATCATCTAAAAAAATAAAAACTCCCTTGTACAATAATGGATTGCAACACTTCGTTGATTAATTGCATGAACGCGGACCCTCCCCCGCATAAACCGAATGGGAGCACACAATAATTGAATAATCCGAAGGCGCAGGAGAAGGCCGTCTTCCACCTGTCCTCTGGGTTGATCTGCAATTTATGGTAAGCCTCAATTAAATCCAATTTAGTGAATATCTGCCCCTCCGATAACTGGGCGATCAAGTCCTTCACTAAGGGTAGAGGGTATTTATTTACAGTACTGATTGCATTCAGGCCTCTGTAGTCAATGCAGAGCCTCAGCGTTTGGTCCTTTTTCCGCCTAAACAACACAGGTGCCCCTAAAGGGGAATTCGAAGGTTCTATGAAACCCCTCGCTAGGTTTTTATCAATGTACTTTCTCAGTTTCTCCTTTTCCCTAGCCGACATCGGGTATATCTTTGCCTTGGGAAGCTCTGCTCCTGGGACTAGCTCTATTTTCACTTCAACCCTCCGCTTCGGTGGGAAATTGTCTGCTTCCTTCTCGTCAAACACGTCCACAAAATCACGATACTCTGGGGGTAATTTATCTGCCAGTTCTGCTATTCTGATAGAGTCTTCCTCCCCCCTTTTTCCCGGCTCCCTCTCGACTTCCTGGCTCCCTTCTTCCAAACTCATCCCGAAAATCATGCTCTTATCCTCCCAGTTGATTTGCGGGTTGGCCTGCCCCAGCCACGGCATGCCTAGTATAACATTATAGTTGGCTATTTGTGATATCACAAATGACACCTTTCCTTCCCAACTCCCTATCTTACACTTTACATCTTCGGCACTGTGCCTAGCTAACGATCCTGATGCTGTGGATCCGTCCAACTGCGAAAATGCTATTGGGGATTCTAGGCTCGTTCTTTTGCATCCCAATCCCCCGGCTAATTCAGGGGAAATGATGTTCCTGGAACATCCACAATCCACAAACGCTTTGCATGTTGCTTGTTTGCTGCCATTTTCAAGCTGAATGGGGACCACTATCATAGCTTTGTCCTGACTTACCAACCCCCCCGAATGGTCCCTCATCGGTGGTTCTTCCTTGGCGCGTTTTCCTGCCACGGCTCTTGGTTTGGGCGGGCCTCCACCTTCCCCTTTTCTCTGCCAGCACTCGGCAGCCCTGTGGCCCAACCGGCCGCACACAAAGCAGCCACTCCTGCTGGCACTCACGTTCCCTCTCGGATCCGCTCTCCTCCCGGTTGGGGTTGATCCCTCCTTCCGGCTCCCCTCTTTCATCTGCGGCCGTTGCTGTAGCCCTCCTCGGTGCCTCCTCGCCTGGGCCAGCGATGTCTCGACACGCCCCGCCAGCTGAATCCATCCGTGCAGTGTGTCAGGCTCATCACGGTGCACAGCCCAGGAGAGGATCTCCCGCCTGAGCCCCTCTTTGAAGAGTTCCACCTTTGTCACTGCAGACCATTCCGGCACCTTTTCGGCGAGGCATTGGAATTCCTCCGCATACTCAGATACCGACCTCTGCCCCTGGGAGACGGTCCTCAACTTCTCCCTCGCCCGGATTTGCTCCAATGGATCTCGGAAACGGGTCTCCAGGGCCCCCATAAAGCGTTGGACTGACCCCAGACATGGGTCGCGCCGCGCGTGCAGCTGAATGTACCAGCTAGCCGCTCCCCTCTTCAACACTGCACCAATGGCCTGGATCCGGCTGGATTCCGTTCTAAAAGTGTGAGCATTGTCCTCCATATAGCCCCTCACCGTGGTAAGGAAAAAATCCAGTTCAGAGGACTCTCCCCCAAACTCGATCCTTAGTTCCTCTCGTCTCGGTAGGGGTCCCTGTGGCGGCAATCCCCAATCCTCCGCCCGTCGCAAGCCCCCTTGCGGACCAGTGGGCCCCGCTGCTGTTTCTCTTGGCCCTGTGCCACGCCCGGCATTCTCCAGGGGCACTAGGGTCTCAGCTGGGAGCGTAGCCGGGATTCTCGGAGGCTTTTCCCCTTCGTCGTCACTCTCCTCCACCCGCGTCAGGCTTGTTTGGGTCTTGGGCCGGGTGCCGGGCTCCTTTCACATTTCCCTTCCCTTCGGTGCTGGGAGGTCTGCAAAGCCCTGGCTGCTTCCCACGCTCATGTCCCACATTGAGCCAGCCCGAAGTTCCCTTCCTCTCTCTGGCTCCGCCAAAAACGCCAGGCGCTCCATCGCCCTTGACATTACTGCCAGGGTGGTCTCCATCGCCGACATCCTCTCCTCCAGAAACACCATCCTTTGTGGGGCTGGGGAAGGTAAATCTTCCTCTCCTCCAGTGCTGTCTCCCTGCACCACTCCACGCCTCTGGGTTACCCCATTCGGCTGGGCATAAGCGGTGGATGACGCCAGGGCCGCCAGCTGGTGGAACTCAGCGTCCGGCTCGGGAGTGGCCCTTCCCGACCTTCCTCCTCCTGCGCCCAAGAGCTCTTCATCCTCCACTTGCATGTTGCACCTCACTGCTACAGCGGGATGGTGTCCGTATTCTTGGCTTAGTGTCAGCTCACTACAGCCGCTCCTGAATGAACACACGAGACTCTCTGTGATATCACCAGAAACTTTACTGCAGGAAACATAAACATCAGAAAAGCCAAGAATGGGAGGCTCCGGCCAACCATCCTTTATATACCCTCCCCCTCATTTGAAAAGTCTCTTCCCGCTCAGCAAAACCCCGCGCAGATTCCCTGCCAAGTCCAGCAGCCGTTTCTTCTCCGAGTCCTGAGACGCAGGTGTCTTATCAATGTCAGTGACCCTGAAACTCAGAGCCACATCCAGGCTCTAGTAGCAGGGTTCTGACAGTGAAGGACAAGGTCTTTTACTATGATCTTAAGAGAGAAAGATCAGATTTCATCTAAACTGTCTGCAGGAAGAATTAAGGTCTACTTATCACTCATAGTGGTTGAACATTTGATCTGAGAGTTTATTAGGAAAACTTTTACTATGGATGAACAGTCTTTGTCAGTCCATCTCTAGCAGAATTATTTGGAACCCAACTTTAATTTGTTTACTCAAAATAACTTCTGGCAAGTACTTTCAAATCTTTTTGGACAATATTTCTTCTTGTTTATCCTTGAACTAATAAACAGGCTCTGTGTTTCATCCTATCCTTTTTGTCATCATTATTTTGTGAAGCTGATTTTTTGCACTTGTGGATATAAACACAAATCAGTGTAATAGGTATCATGAAAACATGTCGTGTTCATTGTGTCCCCGGTAACAAGAGCCAAAAAGTGCAGAATTTAAACATTCTTAATGCTTTCAGGCAAATAATGTGCATTTAATTCATATTATAACATGGACTGGAATTACTTCCCCCCCCCCAAAAAAAAAAAACAACAACAACTTGTTGTTGGTCTATCTTTCAGTCATTTTCGATGTATTGTTCTAATGTGATCCTATCACATTAGAAACCCATACAGAGCCTCCCCCCCCCCCCAGCAAAGCAGAGGTTCATATCCTAGCCTCTCAGGGTCCTAGCAGAATATTCAGAACACTATACCACATTAGGTCCTAAACATAGAAATTATTAATTTATTTTTAATTGAAAAGTTCAAAATAAAATTATTGTAGCAATTTGGAAAAAGAAACATGCTACTTTAAACCTTATCTAAATGGTCACACGAATTAATGAGACAAGAAATACTGTACTATATCTTCTTCTTTTAGGACCTAACCTGCTCCATGTGGCTTTTATATTTCTTTAGCCACTGCTTCCAAACCACAGCATTTGCCACAGTAACTGACATGTAGATAGCACCATTCAAAGATAGTTCCACACCAGTCTGTATCATTACGCAAAGGGATCTTGTAGCACCTTTGAAACTGAGGGCAAATCTAAACTGGCCAGTAAATCTGAGGCTAGTCTAGAGCAGAAATTAGACATACTGGCCCTAATGAGGTCTACACGTACCCTTCCAAAGTCACTAAGTCACTACACTGATGTCCACATGGTTTAGCTTATCTGATATTGCATCACCTTGATGCCTCATCCTCCAGGTCATTATCACTGCTTCAGCTGGCCACAGAGCATCTGACCTCCTGCCATTATGAGTTCTACATTCTGATGTTCGCAGAGTGATCTACATAATAGGCATGTCTGATCAATGAAAAAAAGTTTCAATTCTCGTTTCTAAAGTAGGGGGCGCTGGCACTTCGATATAGAAAGTATTTCCAAATTTTTCACCCAAAAATTTTGGATATTTCCAAAAATTCGTAATGATTCTAAATGTTTCTAAAATGGCGAACGCGCATGCGCAATCGCCAAAAAAAAGGAACCCGGGGGGGGGGACTTTTACAGGGCTCTCCTGCCCACATTTCTTGAGCTTTCCTCACCAGATTTGCAATGCCCTTGCAAGTTGTGCAAAGATACTTTGAAAACTAGAAATTCCCTTGCTATATTTGTAAGCAAGAAGGACACTGGAAATCAATGTTGTGTCTGGCTATGTGATCCTACAAGCCTCAACTCAATGCCTTCAATTAGAAATGGACCTGTGACCACACCAAACAATGCCCTTGCAAGTTGTGCAAAAATACTTTGAAAACTAGAAATTCCCTTGCTGTATTTGTAAGCAAGAAGGACACTGGAAATCAATGTTGTCTCTGGCTATGTGATCCCACAATCCTCAACCCAATGCCTTCAATTAGAAATGGACCAGTGACCACCATGCCAAGCAATACCCTGGCAAGGTGTGCAAAGATACTTTGAAAACTAGAAATTCCCTTGCTAAGAGAAGGAACCAGCAACAAAACCCTAACCTTTTCTTCAAACCCCTCTGTGGGAACAGCCAGACTGGACCCCTTTACCCTCTCTCTCCCTCAAGAGGCTTGCTTGCTCTCCATTTACAGACCACCACCCTCTCCGTGCAAAGCCCAGCCCAGAATGGCTTGCCTGGGCTATGCAACGGGCTTTTATGGCAATCTTCCATGTGGATGCAGAGGACCCTAGCCCCCACCTTTGCATCCATCGTGGAAGCTTCTGGTTGGCTGGGGAGCGGCAGCCATGTTAGGCTGCGGTAACCTCCCATTCAAGGTAGGTTGCAGAAACAAAAATAATTAAAAAAAATATTTTTAAAAATATATTTTAAAAAATTTGGGGGAAAAAATTAATGAAACATTAAGAGACAATTAGAGAATGGGCCAACGATGGTTCAAAATACATTGCCGGTTGCGCCGTGAGACAACGTATCGGAATGCCTCTCAAAAAGCGAGAACAATCAGATATCAAGCCAATATAAGATTCAAAACGATTTTTTGGACATACCTACTACATAACCCAGAAGAAGGAGGGGGTAGACTTCTCACCTTCTTCCTGATCAGGGGTGGAGATGGATGGGTTCTGTTGATGGATGAATGGAGCATCTCTGATAGCTGGGAGTGTGATGACTCATGGGCCATGTAGTCCCGTTCCTAGTGCTGTTGTGAATGATGAAGAGGAAAACTTGGGTTTTCCACCATTTCAGCCAGAAAAGGAACTATCCCAGCCAGAAATTGAGCCTTTGCACCTGCAGGAGGCTTGTCTTCCAGAAATCTGCCAAACAAGCCCTGAGTCGAGTTCTCCCCCTTTTTCGCGCCGTAATTATTATCTCCAGCAAAAAGGAGTGCAACAAGCTAATCGCAGGAGCTTGAGAATTGCAGCAAAGCATTCAGATGATTAAGCCTGCTTCCATGAGAAATTTTAGGGAGTCATGCATCTGGACACAGAGATTGACTTTCGTTTCTGATTCCCCAGAGAAGTGTTCTCTGGTGGGAAAACGAGGCCTATTTAGGTTCCTTGCTCCCGAAGGAATCTTGCGGAGTCAATTCGTCAGCTACCGGAGCAGCGTGTGTGGACAGCTACTCCTGCTTTCAAGCCTTTGTTCCTGTTCCAAGCCTTTGTTCTCAGCCTTGTTTTCTCCCCGGATCTTGCCTTGTTTCCCGGACCTCGCCAAGTAATTACCACGGATCTTGTTCTTGCTCCTCGTTTCCTTGTTGCCTTGAATCAAGCTTTGTGTGCCAAGAATCAAGTTATTTCCTAGCCTTGCTCAAGTTCATGGACTAAAGGACCTTGTCATCTCCCCTCACTTGCTTGGCAAGTGAGTGTTTCGGTTATTGGATTACAACTTTGGACCTTAATATTTCATATTGGACATTGCTTTTTTGGACTAATTTTGACCTTTCCTGAAAGGTCTACCTCTGGACTATTTCCTATACTTGTTTTTATTAACTTTATATATTTCCTTAATAAAGATATTAGATAGATTCTGGCCTCTGTGTATGGTTATTGGTGCTCTGCAGCCTGGGTCATGACAGGGAGGTTGGTTGGAGTTCTGTGGCTTGGTGAGATCAGTGATGGGAGCAACAAGACAACAATGCATCCCCTTTCCCCATGCTGAGGATCAGAAGGAAAGGGTGATGATGGTATTCCATCTGTATAGTGGGCTGGTCCAAGCCAAAACCTTTCCGGCTATCCAAATGGCCCCAAAGCTACAGGAAACACTGGGGTTTCTAGCAATCTCTGGAGCACTCCCCAACATTTCCAAAAGTGGAAAAAATGCAATGTAATTCAGGATACTCAGTACACGTTCATGAATGTCAAGAAGGCAATCAGAAATCAGTTGATAGAATTATATAGTTGGAAGAGACCACATGGGCCATTTAGACCAATCTCCTGCAATGCGGACAAAGCGTAACCAAAGTAACCCCCCCCCCCAACAGATTGTCATTCAGCCTCCAAAGAAAGACCTTCCACCACACTCCAAGGCAGTGAGTTCCACTATTGAACAGCTCTTATAGTCAGGAAGTTCTTTGTAATATTCAGGAGAAATCTCCTTTCCTGTAATTTGAACCCATAGTTGAGTCTAGGTTTTCATGTCCTTGTAGATTTGATCTGGGATAAAGAAGTTGATAGCTTATGCAACAAATTGCTTTTTCTCAGTTGCTCTTAAAGATGCTACAATTGTATTTAGGTGGAACTAGGACTTTGCTGTTGCTTTCCTGTATGACTGTGACAGCTAGGATAATATTTTATATAACTTCCTGATCAATGGCCTCTCTACATTTCGTGTGAAAGTTACACAAAAAGTTCTTGTAATCAGAGTAGCAATTAATCTTCCTAGAGCATATTATGTACTCAGTATGTGGATAATTTCCAAATAACTGAGAAACCAAAAGAAGGAAAGTATCAATAACCGGAGGGAGAAGATGATAACTCAAGGATGCAAAAACATTAAAGATTTTTATTGGTCCATTGTGTTCCAACATAAATGTCTTCTGAAGGGACAGTGCAAATAATGAACTTGTATATCATATAACACAAACAAAACAATTATTCACTACAATTATAAGGATGGAACTCCTATTAAAATTCCAAGAAAATATATATATATATATATATATATATATATATATATATATGCAAACAATATAAAAAGGCATTGAATTAAATGTTTTATTTATATAGCCATGCAATGAATGAGAGATATTAAAGGGATAGCACTTTGTCCATTACCATACTTTTCATTAAAAATAATTATTCAGATAAGTATGCAAATTAAGAAAACTAGTAAAAATGAGTGAAAATCTGTGTAGAGGAAAGAAAAATTTTTACAATCTTATATGACACAAGGGAAGGGAGAAAATTAAATTGAGTTTTGAAGAAATTCAACAAAATTGATACTGGATGGTCACATTATCCCTCATGTACCATTGTAATTATTATAGCAACTTGTATTAAGGAGTTTGTAAAGTATTTATTAACACTAATGGGAATTCTTTTGCACTGTTGAGGTTTGGGTTGCAGTTGGAGCCAGAGGTGCAGTATTACACAAATTTATTGTATTTCCTCACTCAAGTGAAAAGTCTTAACACCCTTCTGAATGGAGCAATCATTATAAACAAGTAGGGAAATCAAGGTGATAAATTCACCCTGGATCTATCCCAATGGTAAATTATGAATGCACAGAATTTGTCCAAATATGCACAGAATCAATTCTGTTAAGGTGATACAAATGCAGTCTGTTGAGGTGGTAAGTATGGAGAAGATGTTATCTAAAGAACTATAAATTGGGACAGGTTCAGTAAAAAGGGGTGAAATCAGAGGGACTATGATTTAGTACACACTTAGGCTTCTTTGGTAGCTCCTGATGGTGCAGTGAATTAAACCACTGAACTGCTCAACTTGCTGAATGAAAGGACGGCAGTTCTATCTACTTTGGACTGGATTATATGGCGACTTAGACTCCTATAATCCAGTTCAAAGCAGATAATATAGTTTATCTATTTTGATCATTTGGATTACATGGCAGTGTAGGAGATGCCTCTCTTTTCTAGTGCTGTCAAGAAGGAACAAACTAACACATATGTTTATATTCAGGATGTAAGAAAACTTAATTCCTTTCTAGTGTTGTCAGGCAGAGATCATGTCCATCTAAAAGTCTTCTGTTGCCCAATCTTGACAATTACATTTGCTGATATCTCCTCCTCCTTGCTTCCATGGTTCATATAGTGTCACTAGGATAGGCGTAAAACTCCAGCTAATCTATGATAGACATCTCTTCCCTAATTTGTGAGTTCTTTCTACAATCAAAAGAAAATGCAATGGGGGCTCTTGGCAGATTTTCTTAGTGCACACACCCATTAATTTCCCAGTGGCCACTGACATACCTCTAACTGACTTGAAATGTATTGGCATTCTAACTTCTTATAACTTCTTCTTTCTCCAACCTTGCTTGACTTTCCTAATCCCCCTTCATCCACTATTGCCTAACTTCTTAAAGTACTGCTTCTAATTTTGTCCACCTGTTGTCCCACTATTGATAGCTTTACTTCACCTTAACCAGGATTTCACATCAGCAAGCACCCTCCTATTAAGCAGGAATGTGCTAAAACGTAAAGGAGTAAATGTCTCCTTTCGATGCCTAAATGCCTTAAAAATATCTGAAATGTGACTAAATTGTTTGTAGTAATTTATTTATTTATTTACAGCATTTTTATCCCGCCCTTCTCACCCGAGGGGACTCAGGGCGGCTTACAAAGATCAGCAAAATTCAATCTCAAAATACAGTCATTAAAAGCAAAACAAATCAATTAATAAAACACTATGAAAACACATTATAAAATTTAAAACATCTGTGTGATTAAAACCATTCATCCAGGACCTCGTACTTAAACCTTGATTTAGATGATGTCAACTTAGGCGATTATTCATTGAATGCTTGGCACACAGCCATGTCTTTAAAGCCTTTCTAAAGCTCAGAAGAGTCGGGGCTTGTCGTATGTTGCTAGGGAGGGTGTTCCACAGCCGGGGAGCCACCGCTGAGAAGGCCCTGTCCCTCGTTCCCACCAGCTGTGCTTGCGAGGCCTGTGGGATCGAGAGCAGGGCCTCTCTGGATGATCTTAGAGTTCTAGATGGCTCATAAGAGGAGATACATTCAGACAAGTAAGTTGAGCCAGAACCGTTTTATAGGCTTTATAGGTCAAAACCAGCACATTGAATTGGGCTCAGTAGCATATTGGCAGCCAGTGGAGCTGGCTTAGCAGGGGTGTTCTACGCTCCCTGTATGCTGCCCCAGGAATTAATCTGGCTGCCACCCGTTGTACTAGTTGGAGATTCCAGGCAATCTTCAAAGGCAACCCCACGTAGAGAACATTGCAGTATTCCAAACGGGATGTAACCAGAGCGTGGACCACTGTGGTCAAGTCAGACTTCCCAAGGTACAGGCACAGCTGGTGCACAAGTCTCAATTGTGTGAATGCTCCCCTGGCCGCTGCTGAAACCTGGGGTTCCAGGCTCAGTGATGAGTCCAGGAGAACACCCAGACTGCGAACCTGTGTATTCAGGGGGAGTGCGACCCCATCCAACACAGGCTGTAACCCTATACCCTGTTCGGCCCTACGACTGACCAGGAGGACCTCTGTCTTGTCTGGATTCAATTTCAATTTATTCACCCTCATCCAGTCCGACACAATGGCCAAGCACTCGTTCAGGACCTGGACAGCCTCCTTAGTGACAGGTGGAAAGGAGTGACAGAGCTGGACATTATCGGCATACAGATGACACCGTACCTGAAACTCCCGATGATCTCTCCCAGTGGCTTCATGTATATGTTGAACAACATGGGGGACAGTACTGAGCCCTGCGGGACCCCACAAAACAATGGTTGTGGGACCAAGCAGGTGTCCCCCAGTGACACCATCTGGGAACGATCCTCCAGGAAGGACCAGAGCCACTGCAAAACAGTACCTCCGAGACCCATCCCTGCAAGGCACCCCAGAAGGATACTGTGATCGACAGTATCGAAGGCCACTGAGAGGTCCAGCAAAACCAGCAGGGACACCCTCACCCTGTCCAGTTCCCAGCATAGATCGTTGACTAAGGTGACCAAGGCTGTCTCGGTACCATGCCCAAGTCTGAAGCCAGACTGTGCCAGATCTAGAAAATCAGTGTCTACCAAAAATGCCTGGAGTTGTGCATCTACCACAAGTTCCATGACCTTGGCCAAAAAGGGGATATTGGAAATAGGCCGATAGCTGTCCAATAATAATAATAATAATAATAATAATAATAATAATTTATTTATTTATTTATTTATTACAACATTTATATCCCGCCCTTCTCACCCAACAGGGGACTCAGGGCGGCTTAATAATAATAATAATAATAATAATAATAATAATAATAATAATAATAACAACAACAACAACAACAACTTTATCTATATCCTGCCCCATCTCCCAAAAGGGACTTGGGGCGGCTTACAAGGTGCAAACAGAACATATAAAATATGCAACAAAAACAAAATTGGAGAACCATTCCTTGGGTCCTTTTCCTTCTTCTTTTCAAGGAAGCCTGGGTTTTTGGAGAGGGGTTAAGGAAGTATGTGCCACATACGCCTGAATAGAAGGAAATAAGCCACGCCCAGCAGCCACGTGAGCCATTTTGGGTGAAAAACATGGCAGCTGAGCCATGTAAGTGACTGTAGGGACCTATTCTGGATCTGCATGGTCTTTTGCAGTGAGGACACACATTTCTAGATGGAAGGTGTTCCCAACAAGGGTTTGCTTGATGTGCCTTCCTCTTGGCATGTTTCTCCCATTTGTTTTCTATTCATGCCTCCTCAAAATCCATAGCACTGTTGGTAACAGCTTACCTCCAGTTAGAATGGTCAAGTGCCAGGGCTTCCCAGCTCTCAGTGTTTATTCCAAATTTTGTTAGATTTGCTTTAAGTTCATCTGTAAATCTCTTTTGTTGTCCATTGACATTCTTTCTTCCATTCTTGAGCTGAGAGTAAAGTAACTGCTTTAGGTGACTGGGCATTTGAACAGAAAAAACGTGGCCAGTCTAGCAAAGTTGATGGTGAAGGATCATTGCTTCAATGTTGGTAGCTAGCTTTTTCCAAAATGCTGAGATTTATCCACCCGTCTTCCCAAGAGGTTGCAGCAACTTTGAGATGAGCATGATTCATCAATATAGACATCCCTCTGGTAGTCTTTTCTTTTATACATACTTTATATAGCATTCATGAGTGTTTACTAGCATTTCTGAAACCATGTCAATGCCTTTATTTTTATTTGATATGCATACGTTTTAAGCTGGGGGCACTTTGGCGTTCAGAAATTTGTTAGAATAAACTGTCAAAAAGCATAAACTTCATCTTAATTAATTTTTTATTGATGAAAAAGCTGGTTCACATCCCAGCTTAATTGCTGCTCTCCCAAATGGACATATATTGTATATGTTATGCAAATGAAGAACTTTAGGTCAGAGGCAATTAAAATTAATATTTAATAGCTTCTATGACAAACATACCAAAATTGTTTGTTGCAGGTGAAAATGCAAAACCATTTCTACAGCAATTTTTCAGCTGTGAATTAAATGAAGAATTTTAAGTTTGCACATCTTCCATTTGAGTCTCCTCACAAACATTCATTATTAATATGTAGACAAAGAATAACAAATCTGTGTATGTTTGGTGAAGAGAATTTTTTTTCTTATATCAACGAACTTTTCAATACATTATTAGGTAAAATATTGAGAAAACTGATACCACTAAGACACCTTGTTTGACTAAAACTGATGCAGTATGTGGGTCATGATATCATAATTGATTGTGTTAGGTGATAGCACAGTGGTAGTAGAAAAGGTGAAGACAATAATTATGTTAATCTTTATTTATAACCTGTATTTTCCCCCAAACTGGGGGCATGTCTACATGGCCAAAATAAAGATGACTCATTGTTCAATGGTTGTGGGAATCCTAGATCACAGCTTCTTAAACTATTGGTTTTGATCCCTAATGGGGTCACCATAACTTTCTGTTGGGCTTGTAACAAATTTAGAAAGGCAGAGTTCTGACAGGAGAAGGTCAATGGAAGATGAGGGAAGAAAGTGAAGTGGAATCTTCTTTTGATCCAAATGGTTTTTCTCTGAAACCTTCTTTCCTCCTCTTACATCACCAGAAGAAGGAGGAATGGATAGCTTTGGTGGGGACACCAGCCCTAAGGCCTGGGGGTGGAGGAAGAAGCACCCTTCTCTCCCATGTCTGCATGCATCTTGATCCTGCCTTTCTTTCCCCATTCTTGTGTGTTTCCCTCCCTTCTAATATTTTCTTTGCTTCCCACCTGTGTCTGTGTGTTGGTTTCTCCTTCCCCTTGCTTTCTGTTTGGTTGGGTCATTGTCACAGTGAGGGTTTGGAGTGTAGACCAGTTTCTTCCTCTCATTTTTCTCCATTGACCCTCATGATTCTGGTGCTCTACTTGTGCTTTATACTCCTCCCTTCACCAATTCCTCACCTTAGTGCTGACATATCTGCCTATGAAGGCATTGGCAGTGTGCATTTATTTTCCTTTGAATTCTTTGCAGATGGAAGGTGGTCCCAACAAGGATTAGCTAGCTGTGCCTTCCTCTAGACATGTTTCTCCCTTTTGACCTCCATTTGTGCCTTTTTGAATTCTACAGCACTGTTGGTAACAGCTGACCTCTAGTTAGAAAGCTCAAGGGCCAGGGCTTCCCACTTCTCAGTGTCTATGCCACAGCTTTTGAGGTTAGCTTAAAGCTAAATCTCTTTTGCTGTCCACCAACATCCCATTTTTCATTCTTGAATTGAGAATATGGAAACTGCTTTGGGAGATGGTGATTTGGCTTTCAGACAACATGACCATTCTAGTGAAGTTAATGATGAAGGATCATTGCTTAAATTCTGGTGGTCTTTGCTTCTTCCAGCACAGTGACATTTGTCTACACGCCTTTCCAAGAGATTTGCAGGATGTTTTTGGAGGCAACACTGATGGAATCATTCCAGAAGTTGAGTGTGATGTCTGTAGACAGTCCACATTTCGCAGGTGTATAACAGAGTTGGGAGGACAATAGCTTTATAAACAAGCACCTTGAAATCCCCATGAATGTCCCAATCCACAAACACTCTCTGTTTCATTTTGGAAAATGCTGCACTCACAGAGCTCAGACAGTGTTGTATTTTGGTGTTGACTTTTGTAGAGAAGTGACCACCAAGGTAGCAGAAATGGTCAACATTTTCTAATGTTACACCATTAAGCTCAAAACTTTATTATGGTTCCTGACCAGCACAGAGTGGGATACAAATGCCCTGGGATGGGAAAACAGTTTCCTCAGGAGGCAATCATAAAAGAGATTAGAAAACAGGTTTTTTAAAATAAAAAGCAGTACTGTTTAAAGACATATTTAACAAAGCAATTATGGGACCGAGGGGTGGAAATCTGATAGGAGTCAAAACACTAGGGGAGCACTAGAGGGAGAGGGAGGGGCAAATTGCAAGTCCATTAACACCTCAGCTGTAATAGATTGCTCCGGCTTACTCCCATCAGGGTGCTGCCCTGTGGGGTCAATCATAATCCATTGAATTTTAAGTGCTGCATCACAGAGCCTAGAAACTGTAAGTTATTGTAGTGCTAGAGTCCGAGAGCAGCAGGGTGCTATAAATTTTCTGGTGTGCCCTGAGTATTTAAGGAGCCATGGAGTGATGCGATTAGTTCTAATGTCTCTGTAGAACATGCATTGAAGGAGCACATGTTCGGTTGTTTCTGTGTATCAGGACTCACATGGGCATAATCTCTCTTTGAAGGGGGTCTTTCAATATCTCTCCTCCAATACAGCCGATGGGAGGGCATGGCATCTTGCCAGGGTGAAAGCCTTTCGGTGTTTGGGCATCTCCAGGTTTGTTAGGTATGCCATGGAGGGGGTGATGGTGAGGCATCTGTTAGCTTCACTAACACTGAAGGCTGGGGCACAGGCTAAGTCTGATTGGCGCTCTGTGTCCAGGATCCACTGTTTAGTGATGTCCTTGGCTTGGTCTCATCCCATACTTAGCAACTGTCCTTGGGAAAAGTCTAGTGCTGTGATCTTTACTGCCATTATTTTAGTCCATGTGGACTGGAAGTCATCCTTCATGGTTACTGGGGCAAGATCATGTGGGGAGAAGGATAGGCATAACCAGTAGTTGAGAATGGCTCAAGTCTAACCTCCACTTTGACGAAGCCTGTCTCCAATCACAGGGTGGCGTTAGAGACATATCTGGTGGCCTGTAGAGCCCATCTTAGGAATTTTGATTAAACATGCTCTAGTTGGGCATAATTTGGAAAAGGGGCAAGCTGGGCTCCATACAGCTTTTGTGAGATTGGTCTAGCTGTATTTTTGGCATTGCAGAGGGATTGGTTGTTGCCTGCTGAAAGAGAACTTTGGTTTGCTCAATGTTTAATGAGAGGCCAAGCTTTTGTATGCTTCTGCAATGGTTTAGAGTGGCCTATAGATCTTCCTCTGAATGAGCATAGACTACATTATCACCAGCATATTGGAGTTCTATAACAGATGTTGTTGTGACCTTGGCTTTGGATTTCAGCCTAATGAGGTTAAATAGCTTGCCATCTGTCTGATAGATGATTTCCACACCAGTGTGAAGCTTTCCATCAACAAGGTGCAGTATCATAGCAATAAATATGGAAAATAAATGGAAAATATGGTAGGGGCAATAACACATCCCTGTTTGACACCCGATTCCACCTTGAATGCATCACTTTGGGAGTCATTCCTGTCCAAGACGGCTGCCATCCTGTCATCATGGAAGAGCCACAGGATCTTCACAAATTTATCAGGGCATTCGATTTTTAGGAGGATGGTCCAGAGAGCATTACGATGAATTGACCTTGCCTTTGCCTTTGCAAGGTCAATGAATGCCATATACAGAGGTTGATTTTGAAGATCGTATTCACTGTTCCTATGGAGGGGTGGAAGCTCTTGGGGATTCTAGGAGGATGTCTTCTGAAATAGGTAGAAGGTGGTTTGAAAGGATTCTTTCAAGGATTTTCCCAGCAGAGGTTTTAAAGAGAGATACCTTTATCATTTCCACAGTTTGTTCTTTCTCCCTTTTTGAAGAGGGTGATGATGGTGGTAACTTTAAAGTCTGCTGGAATTTTCTCTGTCGCCCACACTTTTTAATGAGCTGGTGAAGTTGTATCAGCTCAGGTCCACCCTCTTTAAAGATTTCAGCAGGGATCCCATCAAATCCACTGGCGTTGTCATTTTTTAATTGGCTGATGGCTTTGTTGACTTTCTCCAAAATAGACAGTGTCGTAAGCTCATCCATGGTTTGTTGTTGTGGGATTCGCGAGAGAACTTCTTCAGCCACATTGGAGCTATGGTTTAAGAGGTCATGGTAGTGCTCTTTCCAATGTAGTGCTATTGATTTTTTGTCCTTGAGAAGTTTGATTCCATCTGATGAATGTAGAGGGTGTATGCCATGATTTGATGGGCCATAGATGATCCCCATCCATTATAGACATCTGCAAAGTGTTGGATTTCTTTAGCCTTTTTGTCCACCAGATGTTCTTGAATTCTCTGATCCTTTTTGGACTGCACCTTTTGTACTAGCCTAGGTAATTTTTAATATGATTTGTAATAGTTAAAAAAGCATGTAGAGTTATATTTTACAGTATAAAATGCTGGGATATAGTGGGTAGTGAGGGAAGGTCTTGTGGAGGAACTGCTCCGCAAAAGAGGGAAAATAGGAAAAAAAAATGGGGGAACATATGCAAACGTAATGGAAAGTTGGAGAAGGAAATAAGGTTAATGAAAAAGAAAAAAGGTGACTTCCAATCATCTCCCAGTGGTTTACATTGTCCTTTCTTCATTCCTCATAATTCTGCTAACTCATCTTTGTTCACTTTCATTGGGGAACACATTTTCTTTTAGTCCTTAATTTGGTTCTATTGTCAGTTTCCTTTGTTCTTATACATATTTTCTTAATAGTGACCAGTCCTTTTTTTTTGTTTCCATATGGATGTTGGGATCCTAATTGAGTCAGTTTGTCCATATTCATTATATCCATTATTTTTGACATTCAGTGTTCTATTGAGGGTATTTATTTTGTTCTCAATCTTTGTGCATATATGATTCTTGCTGCTGTCACTAAGTAATTAAATAAGGCAAAGGTTTCCCCTGATGTTTAATCCAGTCATGTCTGACTCTGGGGGTTGTTGCTCATCTCCATTTCTAAGCCGAAGAGCCGGCATTGTCCATAGACACCTCTAAGGTCATGTGGCCGGCATGACTGCATGGAGCGTTCTGTCCTTATTTTTGTCTATATCCATATCTATGATTCCCCATAAGAAATATAGTCTAGGTCTTTTTCTTAGCAGCACAGCTGGTGTCTCTTTGTCATATTTAGAAGGCTTTCCTTCTCTTATCGATTTACTGTTGGATCTCATCATTTTCATCAAGGTCTTGATGTTTCTTGGTTTGGTATCCAATGGTTTCTTTACAGGCTGTGCTGATAGAGGTCTTCAGTTTATTCCAATGTTTCTCAACATTTTCAGGGTGTTTATTGGGTAGATAATCCTTGGGTGTTGTTTGGAGAAGGGCATGTTTGGAGGGCTCTTGAAGGGCTTGGGTGTTCATTTTTTTTTTTTTTGCCTTGTCTTCCTTTCTTGGAGTCTGTGTTTGGGGACGAGCTTTATGGCCACCGTAGATCAAATTAACCTATGGCCTGTCCAGCAATCATCAGCACCTGTCATGGTTCTTGTGAGAAGCACATTGTGGTGGTGTCTGGCATATGTAATTACATAGTCTAAGAGGTGCCAATGCTTTGATCGGGGGTGCTTCCATGATATCTTAAACTTGTTTTTCTAGTGGAAGAGTGTGTTGGTGATGACAGGGTTATGTTCTGTACATTTGGTGAGAAGTAGGATGCTTCTCAAGTTGCTGTTTTCAACTCCATATTTTCCTGGCCACAGTTTGAACTCTTGTCCAACTCTTGTATTAAAATAACCCAGGAGGATGATTTTGTCATCCTTAGGTATCTCCAATAGGATGGTATCCAGCTAACAGTAAAACTTTTCCTTGATGTCTTCATCAGCATCTAGTGTTGGTGCATAGGCACTTATGATAGTAGCCTGCTGTTTTTTGCCAAGATTAATTTGGAAGGTTGCGAGTCGTTCATTAATGCCAATGGGTGCTTTGGATAGATGGTTCACCAGGTTGTTTCTGATAGCAAATCTGACTCTGTGTATTCTTTGTTTTTATTCAGGCAGTCCCTTCCAGAAGAAGGTGTAGTTTCCTTTTTCTTCCTTTAGTTATCGCTTTTCTGCTCTCTGGGTTTCTTGAAGTGCTGCTATAATGATGTTAAAGCATCTCACCTCCCTTGCATTAATAGCAGTTCTGCATTCAGGCCATTCATGGTCTGTGTTATTCAACAGTGTTTGTAGGTTCCAAAGTTCTTTTCTTCTTTTTTGACCACAAGGTGGTGACCCCTCTGAATGTAGCAATCCAGTCAGGGATAAGAGAGGCAAACTATGTTTAGGACATTTTTTCTAGCTCACTACCCATATGGGGTGAGAAGAATGGATTCTAAAAATAACTGCTCACTCATGGATACAGCTGCCAAACTACTCAATGGCATTAGACTGACTGAATCCATATCTACCACCCATGTGACAATCTGTGACTAGGGGCTTCCAGATTTCACAGTGCTGCTCCTTTGCTGATCACCATGGGATTTTAGTTGGGTTTTTTTTCCATTTTTCTTGTGCATGAATTTGATTTATGTGTGAAGATCAGTGCACAACCAGTCAACACACAATCTCCACAGAATGAGGTGCACATCCAGTGGCATGGTTAACCCAATGACCAGTGGCTTTTCATCTATTGCAGCCTTCTTCTGCCATCATATCCATTGTAGCATGCACCATGTTATCATTCACCTGCTTCACTATTGAAGACTTCAGATTGTGCTTGGTCTGGGCCTTCCCTTGTGGCCTTGCCACCCAGGGAGACCCTCCTGGAAGCACATGACTCCGACCGCTTTGCCCGCAGATTCACTGGAGCACACAAGCTCCCACAGCACAAAAAGGTGACAATCTATCAAGGGCAGTTTGACTTGTATACCTATTTTATATACCTAGGGTCATATAAACATTTCTCAGTTGGAAAGAGGTCACAAGAAGAAAAAGTTTAAGAAGCCCTGGTTAAGATGACATATGGCTGGATTTGCAACAGAAGTGCTCCATTCAGCCATTAATATGTGTCAAGAGAACACAGGTTGTATTCTCAAATCTCCAGGTATGCAACTCTACACAGTTCTATGCTGCTCTGAGGCTTTTGGAAGTCTCCTATTTGTTATAAGGCAAAGTTGAATTGAAGGCAGAAAACAGCAACAACAGTCATTTGATATGTCGATTAGAATATAATCGACAAAATAGACGGAGACGAAAGATACTGCACCTTGAACCAGGCGTTCCACACGATTAAACTGATGTATTGACAATTTTGAATGGCTGTTCCAGGGGGGTGGGGGGTATGGGGGGAGGGTGGGGGTGGAGGGTGATACATTTCTAAGGACTGTTTATAATGTCATTTAAGAAATAGTTACCTTTGGAACAATGTATACTGAAATAAGTTATGTATGGCTAAAATAGTTAATTGTTATGATGTATCAAAGAAATAAAAAAATTATTAAAAAAAAGAACAGTCATTTGATATGGAGAAACATTTGTCTCATCAGAGACACTTTCATTTTTAAAAATAAAAAGTAACATACTTTCATATTTGAATCATCCTATTTTGTCTCTCTGTCATGAATAAATGCAGCCTGGTTGAAATGGTGGCAAACTACTGCCATTTTGTGTGACTCAAAAATGTCTGAACAACTCAAGGCTAATATCTACACTACAGTTGTCTGCCTAGTAGCCTTCTATGGGGCAGAGTGCTGGCCAGCAACAAAGAAACATGAAAAAGCCCTTAACACAATGGAAATGAAAATGCTGAATTGGATACTTAGCTTGACACTTCTTGACCATGTACCAAATGATGACATCCATCAAAGGCTAGGAATAAAAGTGATCAGCAAGAAAAAGCAGAAAGCAAGACTACGATGGTACGACCATGTCATGAGAACAGAACCAACACCAGTAGCACAAACAGCACTACATTTGGAGATTGTAGGACAATGGCCACATGGACAGCCAAAGAAAAGATAAATGGCAACATCAACAAGGGTGTGCATACTGCTAACCTGAGACCCGAGAATGGCCAAAATAAAATCCTGTGGAAATGACAGTCACAATACTAACCCATTCATTGGGAAAATAGTTTGGAAAGATTTGAATTATCATATTGTTGGCTGTGGGTATGATCCAGGTGTGGTTCTGAGTGTCTAGATATTGTGTAATAAACTTTGTTCTGAAGACATAAACACCCATTGTATTATGGAATTTATTTCTACCTGCAAGGTATATACATTCACGCTGAGGTTGGAAAATACTCCATAATACAGACAGTGTCATTTAAAAAAAAATCCTAGCACTTGACTTTTAAAAATTATTAAGAATTTTAATGGGGAGTTTGGTACTAACTTTTGTAATATATCTTCTTCCCATTGTAAATTGAGCATATAATTGAAAGCAACAACTCATGTTCTATAATATTTAGATGCCCTTTAGAAAGAAAAGAAGGAGGAACATATTGATCAGTTTTCTTTTTTGAACAAAAAAGAAGAATGGAAAGGAAGAGCTTTTTATAAACTTCTTTTTTTTGTCTTTTATGAAGCTCTTCATATTTCTAGAGACTAGCTGCACTCATATCTTTTTCAGAGAGCACCAGCTCAGAGAAAGATGCATAGCAAGAGCTGCAAATTGGATGCAGTTCCTGGAAGTTGAGCCAGATTTACTGAAAGGTTCATGAACCTTGATGAACCTGGGCTCATTGTGAGCAAGAAGCTGAAAACCAAGAGATTTCTTCCAGCATGGAGTTTCATTATAAAGATTCCTCATGCCACCTAACAGGGTTCAGCTGCTCAGATTGATCCTTCATTTTACATGACCTTGTGTCCCACTGACCAGTCTAGAAAGTGTCTCCACATTCAGCTGGGAATTCTCTAATTTAAGGACAGAAGTCACTTACTTATAGAAAAAATTCAGCTTCTCAAGTAATTGCTGTGGGACATGGCTTCCAAGAATAGTTATATTTGGGCTCCAGTAGAGAATGGAAACACAACGGGGATGGAGGACGATAATATCATTAAAATTGGAAAATAGGACAAGAAATTAATATGACAAAACTGTACCAAAAGCAATCTGAAAACAATGTACATCCACATATATTATTTCACATGTATTAAAACTGGAGGCTCTTTAGAAACCTAAAAGATGCTATTGCTTACACATGAGAGAAAGAGCTTAAACTACTCATTGTTGTTGTTTATTCGTTCAGTCACTTCCGACTCTTCGTGACCTCATGAAAGAGCCCATGCCAGAGCTCCTTGTCAGCCGTTGCCACCCCCAGCTCCTTCAAGATCAAACCAGTCATTTCAAGGATACCATCCATCTGTCTTGCCCTTGGCTGGCTCCTCTTCATTTTTCCTTCCATTTTCCCCAGTATCATTCCTATCTTCTCATGATGTGGCCAAAGTACTTCAACTTTGCCTCTACTATCCTTCCCTCCAGTGAGTAGCTGGGCATTATTTCCTGGAGTATGGAGTGGTTGGATCTTCTTGCGGTCCAAGGCACTCTTAGAATATTCCTCCAACACCACAGTTCAAAAGCGTCTATCTTCCTTCGCTCAGCCTTCCTTATGGTCCAGCTCTCGCATCCATAGGTTACTACGGGGAATACCACTGCTTTAACTATGCGGACTCTTCACTATTTTATCAAGGTTGGTCATTACTCTCCTCCCAAGAAGTAAATGTCTTCTGCAGTCCCCATGGTTGCAGTCGGTGTCTGCAGTAATCTTTGCGCCTAGAAATACAATGTGTGTCACTGCCTCCACATTTTCAGCCATCAAAGTAGTATTATCTGCATATCTAAGGTTTCTGTTTCTTTGCATAGCTTTAAACCCTGCCTAATATTTCTTCCTGTTTTTATTTCATACTTGATTGTAATACTCCGTTTTTGTTGCCCCCTACACATTTTATATGTTTTCCTCATGTGCACACTAATTTATTCATTGTATTCAATTTGCATATATTCCAATTACTATAGTGCATATTTATTGGTGGTGTGCATTTGTATGGAATCACTGTTCGTTTTGTTTAGTTTCATTAATTTTGTATCAGTCTTGTATTTGTCCTCGTTTTTGAAAATGGGACACATAAATGAATAGAATTTTTGTCTGGCTTACGAAAAAACAAAAATATTTGGACTATTGGCTGCAATGGGAGGGCGCCCAAGGCTCACCCCCCCCCCCCCCGGCTTGGTTTTTGGGCTACAGGAGTGAAAATCACCACACATGGAGGGCATTTCAACCACTTTAGTGCTTTGAATGCGATTTCCTGCTTCTTGCCAGGGGGTTGGACTGGATGGCCCATGAGGTCTCTTCCAACTCTACTATTCTGTGATTCTATGATTCTATGATTCTATGACCAACTTTTAAAATGTTTTGGTCTTCCCCAGAGTACTATTGTTATTATTGATATTATTATTATTATTATTAACACCCATTGGCACACACCAGCTTTCATGGGGAAGCAGCCCTCTCTGACTCAGCTTAGGGTCCCAGAGTAACTATTGTTATTAATATTAATATTAACACCCATTGGTACACATCAGCTGTCATGGGGAAACAGCCCTCTCAGACTCAGCTTAGGGTCCCAGAGTAACTATTGTTATTAATATTAATATTAATATCATTAACACCCATTAGTACACATCAGATGTAATGGGGAAGCACTCCTCTCTCAGACTCATCTTAGGGTTGCAGAATAACTATTGTTATCAATATTAATATTAATATTGCCACTCAGTACACATCAGATGTAATGGGGAAGCAGACCTCTCTGAGACTCAACTTAGGGTACCAGTGTAACTATCTTTAATAATATTAATATTATTATTAACACCCATTGGTACACATCAGCTGTAATGGGAAAGCAGCCCTCTGTCGGTACCTACTTATTGTTACGGGGCGAAATGAAAGGAAAATGAAAGCAAGCACAATTACTATGTGGTTTTCTTTTTTGTGTCACCTCTCGTTTCCTATGAAAATGTCATCATTTGTTTTGTGTAGATGAACAGTCTAAACGAAATGATAGCATGAAGGAAATGAAGGAAAAAAAATCATGCACATCTCTAATATTTAGTTGTGTGTATTGTAGCCATTTTAAATATGTGTATTGCTTTTATTTAAACTTATTTTTTCCAAAATAGGCATTGCAAACGCTTGAATTTAAAAGTTAAGATGAAAATATTTTTTATTTTAGCATTCATTCTGGAGCTTTGCCTCAGATTACATGGCTCACTTAGCAAGCATGGATATGCCTCATCTATTATCTAACTTAATATAGGTAACAGGGCATATTTTTGTTCTTACTATGATGAAAGAAAGAAAGAAAGAAAGAAAGAAAGAAAGAAAGAAAGAAAGAAAGCATTGTATAGGAAACTTGAAAAAACTCAATTTTCATGGTCAAATCACTACTTAGTAGGACTTATTTTAGGAAGGGAACTCTTGGGATTCCTAAAACTGTCAGGAGTGGAGGGCCCACTAGCCTATCATTAGTGACCAATGGATCCAACAGAGTATACGAATATTCTGGGAGATCATTCCAGCTGCTAGAAATTATGACGTAAGTGGCATATATGATTTGAAGCATCTTTTACATTAGTACAGAGCTACTTTATTCTCTGATGAGTTTGGACAATGAAGATGTTGGGTAGATAACAAGTGGTGATGGAGGAAACAATCGGATCCAAACTTTTTAATATGGGTTAAGGCCAATTTTAAAGTGGTGAAAGGTTATCTTTGCAACCTGTTTAATTCTGAAGGCTGGGTGTCAGCTTTCTTGGAGCTTGGTGGAACAGAGTAGAAGAGTTAGATATCAACAGCATACTGGTGAAAACTGAACCCAAAACTCCAAACAACATGTAGATCAGTGATTCCCAAAGTGGGCTCTACCGCCCCCTGGTGGGCACTGCAGAGATCCAGGGGGGCAGTGATGACACCTATTAGGACACGGGGGCCGGGCCAGGGGAGGGGCGGGGCCACCTGAGTCATCTGTTAGGACACAGGGGCAGAGCTAGAGGAGTGGGCGTGGCTTCTTCCCAATTGCCCGAGACAGGACTGAGAATCTATACCTCTCCTGAGGCGCTTGTTGGGACACAGAGGGTGGAGCTAGGGAAGGGGGCGGGGCCTCCTTCCAAGAGCCCGAGACAGAGCTGAGCCTCTATACCTCTCCTGAGAGGCCTTTTAGGACTAAAGGGCAAGGCTAGGGATGGGGGCAGGGCCTCTTCCCAAGAGCACAAGACAGGGCTGAGCCTCTGTATACCTCCCCTGAGGCGATTGTTAGAACACGGGGGCAGGGTATAGAGGTTCAGCCCTGTCAGGCACTTGGGAAGAAGCCCTGCCCCCTCCTCTAGCCCTGCTCTGCCGCAGGACAGGCATAGAAGCTCAGCTCTGCCTCAGAGCTCGTAACTCCGCACATCCCAGTTCTGGCTGCCCATTTGTGGCCCCATCCCCCTCCCCCTCCCAGCCCTGCATCTTGGACTAGGGGAGAGGCTCAGCCCTGCCCTCTTGATCAGGAGCCACACCCACCACTCTAAGCCACGCCCCCTTTCAAGGGGGCTCTGAGTAATATTTTTTCTGGAAAGGGGTGGTAGGCCAAATAAGTTTGGGAACCACTGATATAGATGTTAAATAGCATCACTTCAAACTGAACTCTGAGAGACTCCATAGGGTCTAACAGGAATTCCCCAGCACCAACTTCTGACATTGCTCCTCCAGGAAAGAAATGGAGCCACTAAAGAACAGTACCTCTAATCCCCATTCCAGAGATGTGACTCAGAAGGATACTATCATCAGTTGTAATTAAAGTCACTGAGAAAGAAAGCCCAACAGAACCAGCAGAGATACAATGTCTTTGTCTCTTTTGTAGGTCATCTGCCAAAATGACCAAAGCTGTTTCTGTCTCAAAGCCAGTTCTGAAACCATAATAACACGGATTATATAGATCAGTGGTTCCCAAACTTATTTGGCCTACCACCCCCTTTCCAGAAAAAATATTACTTAACACTTTAATTAATTTTTAAATTTTTTAAATAGCAATTAAACAGAAAGATATATGTATTAATGTTTCAACCTTTTTTGTAAAATATAGTAAAGAAAGGTGTAAATTTGAAACATTGAAGTTTGAAATTATGAAACTATTTTTTTGAACTCAGAATAGAAAGGTAATACAGTTATTCATCACCCCCAAATGCACCTGTGGCCATCACCGCCCCCCTGGATCGCTGCAGCGCCCACCAGGGGGCGGTAATGCCCACTTTGAGAATCACTAATATAGATAATCCACCTCATCTAGGAATCTCTGAAATTGAGAAGCCACCACATGCTTTAATATATTGCCCACAAATTGAAGGTTGGAGACTGAATGACTGCTTTCTAGTATAGTAGAATCCAGATACTTTCTTTTTCACAATAGATCTCAACACAACATCCTTTGTGAATGTTGAAATCCTGCTTTGTTGTAAAGGGGCTTTAATAACTTCCGTTACCCACTCAGTTTGTTTAATGAGTCAGGAAGATCAAGGATCTAGAACATATGTGGTCCTACGCACACCCTCAGGCTGTACAAATTGAAAAGTATTCAACAACACTGGACAAGAAGGAGACATTTTTGCGTCTGTTGGAACTGCGTTGACTCTGCTTCTAAGAGTGAATCCAAGCAATTTTATCTGCAACATAGGGACCAATTCTGCACTGCAAGCCTACTTTCTTCATGGGCTAGATTTTAATACATTCTTGATTAACCAAACAGCTCTACATAATGATTCTTAGTCTAAAATGTTTTTGAGTGTGGTGAGATGCCCTTAGGACACATCCATAGCAGACATGAAGTCCTGAGACACTCTCAATAGAGTTGTATTAGCATGGATGCTAAAATCCCCCAACATCACAAGCCATGCAGACTCACAAGACCACCCTGGCTGGCTCAGGAAGAGAGACTGTTGATCAGTTAGGTAGATAGGATCCCTAATCTATCCCAGACAGCTATGTTCAAATAAAAACATTTGAACCTTGTAGATTGAAGGAAACAGTGCCTGGTCTTGATAGACCACTGTGATTTCACTTCCCTGCACCAGAGGACTTGCCTACAGCTGCATTGTGTATCCTGGTGGGTAAAGGTGAGAGGGATTATCTTTGGTTATTTGTTTGTTTTACTAGTGGCTTTAAAATGGTTTTAATCTTTTTTAAATTGTGTTTTTTATCTGTCATGCATCACCTTGGGAGCCCTGAAGGCTGCAAGACAATAAACAAATACTTTTAATAAATAATAAATTGTACTCCTTTAGGGAACAGCAATAGTTTAAACTTTTTCCAAGTGAGATTAACTCACTCGGAACTTATTTGGCAGTCAGCTCAAGGGTTTAGATACAGCAGCAACTATAAATATGTACCAAGCTTGTCAAGCAGAGCCACAATTGATAGACAATCCAGTTTTGCCAATGAAACTCTGAATAAGGCACCTGGCATGAATATCAAAGACCAAAGAATGACAGTCTTGAAGCTAAGCTACACTGATGTAGCAAGCAATGTCTCCAAAGTTGTTGGCTCTACAGTTGGCAAAGGGCCCTTTGGCAGTAGCATTGTAGCTTTTATGAGTTTGCCTGTAGTTGCTGCTATTGTTCCTCCAAAATCAGTGCCCTGGTTACTATTTCCAGAAAATTTGGAAACCCACACAGAAGACTGAGAATGTTATTGTGGCATCAGATCTTTGATTGTAACATATAATATTGATATTAGGAATTGAGATAACCAAGGGACAATATTAAAACAAAATCTTCCCAAGCTTTTACATGTATGGGTCAGTTTCTGAAGAAGAAATGCACAAAATCATGGTTTCTCTATCTTTAATTATAACCACAGCATTGTCCTTTTTTGTGAAGGGCAGCAGAAGTTTGCACTTTCTATAATATAAGTTTCCCCTTTCAAATATCTACTCAACCAATGGACCAGCAGATTTGTAACAGTCTACTTTATATTAGGATTGTGCACGTTTTCATTTTTACAAACAAGATCTAGCTGGTTTGGCCTTTCTGGCTAGCCATAATAGCACAGATGCCACTGTCATTTTTTCTGGCTGAAACAGGCCACATGGCTGCTGAAAATGACCTCTTTCTATTTCTTTCAGTTACATGTGGAATGTGGAGAGGTTGCTGCATACCTGCATGAGGTTTCCATATGAGCCTTGCCTGTTGAGCCAATCAGAACAGAAGAAAGTCATGCCATATCTCTTGGCCACACTGGGCTTCCATTTTTCCCTTGTGAGCAGGCTTCTGAGAGAGACAGATTGGTGATCTAACTTAGTGCCACTCACAGCTCTGCATGACTCGGCATGCTTTTTTACTCAAATAGCAAGTTTACTTTCTACATACTTAAAAAACAGCCACCAATGGTACCCTTCATATGAGGAAAGCTTCAAATATGGAGTACAGGACGTACCTTACCATTTCTAAAGCTGCCATAAACTGAGGAGGTAATTTATTAGGGGTGTAAATTCAGTTAAACCCTATGCCATACCCCCCATCTGTTTTTTGGGAGCCTCTGAATTTATCCGGGGGAAATCTGTTTTTGGGTTTGGCAATTGAAAGATCCAGGAAGATCTGGCCCATTGGCAGCAATGTTTCTGGCATCCTTTCCTATAATCTCCTTCAGACAGCCCTGGGTTATGCATCAGGCTTAAGAAACCCCTGCTTCTAGCATCCTTTCCTTTACGCTCCTTCAACTAGACTTGGGGAGGAGTTGAATTCTCCCTGTGGGGATTCAAGAGAATCAGGTTATCCCTTCCCTTTGGTAAACCACTTCAGCATTTAAACAAACATCATCTCCCCCAAATGCCCTTTTACAGCCCATAAATAAAATTGCCAAGGAAAAGATTGGAACTGAGTCCACTCCAAAAGCAAGATCCTAGGAGCAGCTAAGGCACTGAGAGAGATAGAACATGAAGCACTTGAGTGGCCTGAGCAACTTTCTTCTTCTGATTTGCTGTTAGTGATTCCTCATCTTCAGAAAAGGAAGGGGAGCAGGAAAGTGTTCAGGAATTAGAGGGGGAGTAGGAATCAGAGGAGGAGGTTTTGCAAGTAGCCACATTTCAGGAACCATATCCAGTCTTTAAGAAGTTTAGATACAGTGATAAAAACTTCAAGGATTTTAATTAGGCTGTTATTATCAAACAGTATCTTTAAATTTTTGAATCTGTATTTATTTGCAGTGTTTTCAGTCTAGTTCAAATGCCGCTTGTATAGAATGTTGTCCTAAATTTCAATTAATTTATTATACTGTCCACACTTTGTGTACCTTTTACTGCTGAGCGATTACAGTCTTTGGACTGTAATGAAACTTTGATTGATTGATTGATGGATTGATCGAACAGTATCCACTGTTCCATTCTGTTGCAGTACACAACATTTGGGAAGCCGTACCAATGATTAGACAACATCCCACGCAGGCTGCCCAGGAAAAAGGAATAACATCTGCCTTTCCCTGTTCCTGCTTACCTTAATGTTTCTCAGTAGACATCAAAATGGAAGTAAACACTTCTTAGCACCTGAAATGATGCTTTCTAGCATGCCAAGGAGATAGGGGGATAGAGGTATTCCTCATCTCCTTCCTCCCCCATCTCCCAGGCACACTGGATAGCATCATACCAGACACAGGGGAGTGTCTGCCTCCATTTTTGTGTCTTACTGGGCATCACTAAGGAAAATCAGATTGGGGCAAGGTACAGGTGGCAGACAAGTGGTGTTGAACCAGTTTTGCCGCCACTCAACATACAACTACCTTGCAGCCTTCATTCTGTTTTGAGGAGCTGCTGGTGTAACTGCCATGCAGCTCCTGAACCAGATTGGGGGCTCCATCAGCATTGGGATAATTGCCCTATTAAAATGCAACCAGAGATTAGGTACTACTTACCTCTTCCTGAATAGAAAAGACCTGGTTTGTTGCTGCAGTTTTAACAAATTACGTGTTGTTTCTTTTTTTCTGTTGTCATTTTCAATGGTATTTTAAAAAAGGAATTTATGCATTGTTTTTTTTAAATGTTGTTTTAACTATATATAAATGTATTGTTTTAAAACTGTCCTGTTATTTCTACTATTTTGTGTAGACAAGCAATGCAATAAATAAAATTAATCACAAATAAATAATGAACAGAAGTCAATTCTCCAAGAAATACTGCATAAATAGATCCCCAAATATCTCTGAGAAAAAAGAAATAGCAGCAGCATCATGTGCATGTGTGTGCATGTGTGAGGAGGATGTCTTCAAATTATTTAAAGGAAGAACAGATGGTAAAAAAGAAATTTAACATACTTCTCAGCTGCCAAAAGTCGCATTCTAAATGAATTGAATGCCCAGGGGCAACTATCACCTTTTTTCTGAAATGCACTATCTGACAAAAATAGATTTATTAAAACAATTAAATGAGGAATTAAATAGGCATTTACCTTTCTTTTTATGAGATAATGCATGTAAGCATAGGCATTCCTGTAAGCTCTTTAGTAAGAGTGATTTTTATTTAGATATAAAAGTTTTCAAAGGATTATTGTTATTTAAAAGACATTACAGGGGGCCTTCAATTCCACATGGACAAATATCTTCATTCAGTGTCCTCATGTTCATAATTATCCCCTCAAAACCACCTGTAACTTTCTTTCACAAAAACCATGCTAAATGGCTCATATTCCTGTATAAATAAATAAATAAGTACTGAAAAAATGGAGGTGGTGTAAGGTCTGTAGCCAAGGAGGAAGAACAGATGGTAAAAAAGCAATTTAACATACTTCTCAGCTGCAACCTTGTTTTCCTTGGTTGTGTGGATGCCGCTGGTGATGTCAACAAAGGCACCCGGTGATGGCTAGGAACTTTCTAGTTCTCTGTGATCATCTACTATAGCAAAGGGGGTGACACAGGGCTGTGCTGACAAAAACTGGGAAAAAGGGATATCAGTGCTGGCCCATGTTGCCAGCAGACTAGTTCATACTGAAGCCAGTCTGCTATCTATGCTCAGCTTGAAGTATGAGGCTGCCCTAGAGTTTTAGTGAAACCCTAGAGCAGTGATGGCAAACCTTTTAGAGGCTGAGTGCCCAAACCTTCTGGTCTGGGTACTCAGGAGGTCACAAGCAGGGGGTGAGCGTGATAAGTGGTGAGCGCAGGGGGTTGTGAGTTGGGGGGCAGGTGGGGGATCAAAAAGGGGAGCAGGGGGCAAGTGAATGGGTGACCAAGGAGGCAAATGGAGAGGGCAGGTGAATGAGCAGGGATGGCCCTAGACCATTCCTCAACTATCTGATGAAGCTCAGCAGCCGTCACAACAGCCAGGGGCTGATGGCTTCCTTGATGACTTAGAGTCAGACTGGATTATGGGCTTTCCTGGGATGCAGGCCAAGAAAGTGAAACCATGTCAGATAGAGATGCAGGGCCTGTGAAGGTAATTGCTTCTGAACCTTAAGGCCGGGCACAGGAGTTGGAATCATCCTCTCTAGAGAATGAGTCTAGCGAAGATGAATTGTTGAGAAACTCATGGGAAAGCACCTGGTGATATTGACCTTAGTAAGGAGGCATGTTTGCAGATTAGAGCAGGTAGCCAGCTTTGTAGAAGCAGAAATTTCAGGGCAGATGTAATGCTTTCATGTCTGTTTATTAGGAACTAACAGACACTCTGATTTCAGTTCAGTCAACGTGACTTTCAAGTACAGCTAGGCCTGGGTTTTCTAGTTCTTGTTACAAGTCTTAGTTTTGAGATTCAAACATTCTGGAAGTTCTTTGTGTTCTTGTTTTGTATTCTTGTTGAAATTTTGCTTATGGGTTTAAGCTGCTTTTGAGACTATCTTTGGATTGTCTTGCTTTTGGATTTATCAGAGACAGTTGATTGTAGATTTTTTGTATTCTACATCTTATTTCCTTATTTCCAAGTCTTACCTCTTGTTAAGGATTGGAGGTGCATAGTCCATTTCGGAGTTTGAGACTAGCATAGACAAGATACTTCTTAGGAGATTATTATTATTATTATTATTATTATTATTATTATTATTATTATTATTATTAATTTCTTACCTGCCTTTTCTCGTGGGTCGAGGGGGTGTTACAGAATAATTAAAACACATAAACATTGTAAAAATACCACAAATACACATATTAAAATGTATTTCTGTAAAAGATACATATTAAAATGTATGTCTATAATATCATCATCATCATCATCATCATCATTTAATTACTTATTAATCGCCCTCCATCCAAGATGCTCTAGGCGATTTACAAGATAAAATTGTAAAGGATAAAAACATACATACAAATATTGATAAAATTAACATAGATCAAAAGCTCTAGTAAAGAGCCAGGTCTTGAGTGCTAGGGTAAAAGGCCCTAACTCACACATGGCTCTCATATAGGGCGGCAAGGCACTCCATAAGGCAGGGGCAGAAATAGAAAAAGCATATATGTATGTATATATATATATATATATATATATATATATATATATATATAGAGAGAGAGAGAGAGAGAGAGAGAGAGCATATATTTAATATATGCATTAAAATTCTCAAAACTGAGATTAAACAAAGGACACACATTTAAAATTCATGTTTTAAAACTGTCTGAGAAACACTTTATTAGGGAATATAGTTTTTTTCTTACATACATTCTGTGAGTAGATGGGTAGTAATAGTATCTTGAACTGTTTATATACACTGCATAGAGTCTACTTATTTATTTGCACACAACCAGTAGTTGTATTCTCTAGGCTGGTTCCACAAGATTTGACAAGGATGAATACTCTTTATAAAAAATCAAATGTATTGGTATTGATATGTGGCCTCTTTGAAAGAGGCACAATAATTCATTCCAAACATGACACTACAAGACTGGATTATTAAAAAAAATCACAAGGTAAACACTAGAATATTAAAAACTCATTAACAAAATCACAGAGGAGTGTGATTTCTCATTTCCTATTATAATTTATTTTGAATTTTTAGAGGAGAGAGAGAGAGAGAGAGAGAGACAGAGAGGAGCCTGCTTTTCATTTACCACTAGTAGTTTGTGTTAGAGCTATGTATTACCAGCTTATCATTTGAAATGTGGGGGTGGAGAAAGATTTAAATTATTCAAAATTTCAAATAAGCTGCCAGCTATAATTCACTCTAACTTCTTGAGTAGGAACTGGAGAGAAGGCAAGTAAAGAAAGAAAGAAAAAACATTCTCTTCCCGAATATTTTACATTCCATCTGCATAGATATTGGTAAAATAAAATGAAACAAAGGCACAAAAACCTTCATCTAGCAACAATAAAATATGCTGCCATCATTTTTTTATTAACATGACAGATTTCCAAAAATGCTAGCTAGGGTCTTATACAGCCAAAAGAGCAACAAATGTGCCTTGGAAATTCAAGTTTATGTTGAAGTGCCTCCACATTAAAAATATTTACAGTTATCAAGCAATAAATATTCTGTGAAATCTCTTTAGCAGAATTACAAATAATTTAGATAGAGATATGCCGTATGTAGCCTATTCCGCCTGTGTATCTTTCACAAGAAACTTGTATCTAGCTTTGTTTTTTATATCTTAATAAGAAAATTGTTCGCCAGCTGGTGTCTGAATATAAAGACAATGCAATAGAAAACTACTGAAATGCTGACTTTCTAAGCTGATAAAAACTTAACCTGCACAAAATTAAATAATTGACCTATGGAATTGACAAAATGTGGTGGGTGGCCCTTTGTATCCATCCAAAATCATTCTAGGATATCCAAACATTCTTAGGATTCTCTCCCCATTTAAAAAAAATGGTTAAAAATGTTCCAGGCTCATTAGATGTCAAATGGATAAGTTCACCATTTCCCTCTTTGGGCTACTTTTGGTCCAAGTGAGGAATATTTTTAATATAATAAGAAAGGCTCAGAGGGAAGTGGCCTTCCAGGGTCTTATGCAGAGGTAATGAAGGCTTCATTACCTCTTCATTATGCATTCCTGGAAAATACACTTCACAGTTAAATTAAGTTTTTGAATACAAATGTAAATGTGCATTCAAAATAAAAAATAGCTTTTTTTACACAGCATATACAATTACTTGTTGACAACTGAATTCAGGGCAAAAATGTGTTTGAGATTTTCACACTGAAATTTGACCAGTATCTAAAAGCAGTCAGTGGATATGGGCAGGATCCTTAGAGATAAGTCACCACATGTGTTCTGGACCTTTAAGAGTCACTGGTCACTTCAGAGGAGGAGTGGTGAAGTGAATAAAGGGAATAGTCATTATTCCTTTACAGCAAAACAGCATCTCAACATTCCTGAAGGAATCTGCCCTGAGTCCCCCTGGGGAGATAGGGCAGAATATAAATAAAGTTTTATTATTTTTATTATATTAATTTATTCCTGTATCCCACAATACTAGATAGCCATTGGCTAGTACCAATGTTCCATTTTGAGGCAAGATACTACAGTAGAGTCTCACTTATCCAACACTCGCTTATCCAATGTTCTGGATTATCCAACGCATTTTTGTAGTCAATGATTTCAATACAGTGTGATATTTTGGTGCTAAATTTGTAAATACAGTAATTACTACATAGCATTACTGCGTATTGAACTACTTTTTCTGTCAAATTTGTTGTATAACATGATGTTTTGGTGCTTAATTTGTAAAATCATAACCTAATTTGATGTTTAATAGGCTTTTCCTTAATTCCTCCTTATTATCCAACATATTCGCTTATCCAACATTCTGCCAGCCAGTTTATGTTGGATAAGTGAGACTCTACTGTATCTTGTTTTGCGGCATCTAAACTTCAAGTTTTTGGGGTGAGACAGATTGTATTCATTTCCATCGAACTGCAGGCTTGGGTATGGTAAGGAAATAACATTAGTGATCTTGATGATCATTATCTTTACTAGCAATTAGAAGTAAGACTGTGTTCTTGCTAGTTCTGCTGACTTCACATACTATAAACATTTGAGATCATTGGCAGGACCTATACCACCTCATTGAGATGAAGACAGAGTAACAACAAAATATTCCTGGTGTTGTGTGATAGCCTGATTGTCATACTTCATTACTGGCTTGCCTCCCTCATACAATAAAGTGAAAGGATCCAGATTTGTCTCTGTGTAAATTTGTAGCAGGGAAACAATTTTGCTAGCAAGATTTTTGAAGAGCTCTTTACATCTGAATGTTCTCATTCTTTTGTAGAAAAACACAAGGTTGTTCATTCCCTATGGGACTTGGCAAGATAGTAAAATGACAGCCATAGGTGTTATAAAAATGAGTATAGAGGTCAGGGAAAGCAAATTTAACTATGGCTAAAAAATGAAGAAAAGTGAATCAATTCAAAGAATCAATTCACTGAATATGTTAGTGTTTATTGGTGTAGGTAGCAGTGCTTTAGGAATTTTGCATTCAAAAGGAAATAGCCATTATGTATAGCTAGAGTTTCTGAGATACGTCAGAAAGCTATTACAGATTTTTCAGCATTATCATGCGTTAAACAATTAAAAAACTATAATGAACAAAAAGTGAAGAAACTGAAAACTCAGAAATATTGCCACAGTGTAGATATATGAATTGTGCAGGATACAAATATACTGAAAAACATTTTGTTTGGTTTCTAGTACTGAAATATCGCAAAAGCCAAATCAGTTTTGTGATGGTGAAATGATATGTTCACCTCCTGAACATTCCTTGATATGTTTGTTTCAACTTCAGGGAATAAAAAGGAAGGAGGAAAAAGCTAAACTCACTAAATGAGAAGGGGGCATAAGCAGGAGATAATGAAAGAAGGGGTCAGGAGGGCTACCTGGCAGGTTTGGTCAACACTCGGTTGCATGCCTAGACTTGACTAACTGTCCTCTTCACAAACTGGCTAATTCCATGCTTGAGTGTAAACGTTTTTGAGTCAGGGCACTTGTCCATAGGAAATTACTGACACTTATTGAAGGCTCGTGCCATAAAGACTGATTAAAGTGTTTAGATGGGACCACTATAATAAATATGATTAATTTAATCAGCAGAATTTGAGAATTCCACTACATTTCTCAGGAATGGGTTCCTTTGGTTGATATGAATTTCATGGAATATTGCCTGACTCACTTGCTTTCCTTTCTTTTCTCTAAATAAAAAGCAAATTGTGTTTTAGTTGTCTGATCATTTTCTCAAAGTAAGATTTGCTTAATAATGTCTCTGATCTCCTGGTCTCCAGATTCAAAGTATAGTTTTATTCCGAACAATTCTGACACATTGTAATCCTTTAAAATGTCAAATGTCTTTTTGAAATACCTAGGGAAATCTACTAATGTGGAATAGTTTTTTTCTTAAATGCTATATCTTATTGCCCTTTGAAAGCACAAGATTGATTCCTTTCTCTGTCAGAATGCAAATTCATCAGCTTAATTGTAAGAAGAGTTTTGCTTCAAACAGGCTTATATTCAGTATTCTCTACAATACCTTCGTTCTTTTTTTTCCTTCAGAGATGGGACTATGAAGAACAATTCTTTTACAAGTTATTTTATATAGGAGTTATACTTACATGCATTGAAGATAAACAAATAGAAAGCACATGAAATAATGCAAGAAAATTATTTCCATGTATATGTTGGGCCCAAAGTATGCTTTGTATCTGTCTGTCTGTCCTTCTTCAACAAAACAATCTCTTAAACAATTAAACGGTAGAACCAAGGGTAGTATTATCCTAAACATGTGGCTGCCACCAGATATGATAACTTTGTGATAAAGGAGGAGTCTACACAGACAGCTTTAGCTGGGGCCAGACCAGAGCATTTATACTCCAGACTAATCCTGGGACAACTCTGATACCAACCAGACACAGTCAACCAAACCTCCTGTGGTGCCTCTTTGGTATCCAGTCAGTCCATTTGGACTGAGACCACATTGATCCCATAAACTATAACTTTGTTCATATTGCCACCACTGCAATAACCACAGAGCTCCATGCAAGCATCTGGCCATAATCTCTCATATTGTGATGTAATAATGGGGTTCCTGCCCAATCAGCTCCTTTTTGCTGGCCCCACAGGTACTCTATACTGACATCATAGACACCAGCTTCATTGTATTACCAGGAGATGTAACTGAAGCAACTGTCTGTCCAGTTTTGATGGATTCGTTTCACCTTTTTCAGCCTGATGATGTTGACAAGATTCTTGGAGCGTTGAGAGAGGCCACTTGTGCTCTAGACCCTTGCCCATCCTGGCTGATTAAATTGGCCAGCAGGGGACTGGCCGAGTGGCTTATGAGGATAGTAAATGCATCCCTAGGACAGGGACATATTCCAGCTTGCCTTAAAAGAACAATAGTTCTGAGTCCCTCCGGGTGAGAAGGGCGGGATAGAAATATTTGAAATAAATAAATAAATAAATAGTTCAACCTACTCTGAAAAAGGTGTCCCTGGATCCCTCATTGCCACATAACTTCAGGCCGATTTCCAACCTACCATTCTTGGACAAGGTTCTACAGCGGGTGGTGGCTTCGCAGCTCCAGGGGTTCTTGGAAGATACCGATTATCTAGATCCATCACAATCTGGTTTTAGGCCTGGCTGGTTCGTAGACGGCTTTGGTCTCCTTGGTGGATGACCTCCGCAGAGAGCTAGACAGGGGGAGTGTGTCACTGTTGGTTCTCCCAGATATCTCAGTGGCTTTCGATACATCGACCATGGTATCCTTCTGGGATGGCTCTCGGGAATGGGTCTTGGGGGCATTGCTCTGCAGTGGCTCCACTCCTTCCTGGAGGCTCATACTCAGTTGGTGAAGCTGGGAGATGCCTGCTCGAACCCCTGGCCATTGATCTGTGGGGTCCCACAAGGCTCCATTCTATTCCCCATGCTTTTTAACATCTACATGAAACACTGGGTGAGGTCATCCAGAGTTTTGGAGTTTGGTGCCATCTCTATGCAGATGACACCCAACTTTACTACTCTTTTCCTTTCCACCAAACTCCAAGGAAGCCTCTCAGACCATAAACTATTGCCTGACAGCTGTGATGGGCTGGATGAGGGCTAACAAGTTGAAGCTCAATCCAGACAAGACAGAGGTTCTCCTGGTCAGTCGTGGGACCGATCGGGATATTTTTTGGCAACCTGTGCTTGACGGGGTAACACTACCCCTAAAGGCTCAGGTCTGCAGTTTGGGGGTCCTCCTGGATTCATCACTGGTGCTTGATGCTCAGATGTTGGCAATGGCTGGGAGGGCTTTTGCACAACTAAAACTCGTGTGCCAGCTGCGACCATATCTCGAGAAGTCTGACTTGACCACGTTGGTCCACACCCTGGTTACATCCAGATTGGATTACTGTAATGCTCTCCATGTGGGGGTGCCCTTGAAGATGGCCCAGAAACTTCAGCTTGTTCAGAGATCGGCAGCCAGACTTCTAACTGGAGCCAACTACAACACCACTTCTAAAGCAGCTCCACTGGCTGTCGATAAGCTGCCAGTCCCAATTCAAGGTGCTATAAAGCTCTATATGGCTCAGGCCCAGCCTATCTCCATGATCTCATATCCCCCTATGAACTGGCATGGGCCTTAAGATCTTCTGGATCTCCCTTGTCCCCACCATTCCTCATAATGTCTCTGTTAAGCACTTCATCCACCCCTCCCCACATTGTACTGAAATACGTGGCACGACTAGCACTTTACTGTTGGCCAATTAATGTTAAATCCTGGCCACAGTATCCAGTTTTTATTGATGGAGGCATATCTTTAGGTCATGTGCTTATGATTATTGGTATTAAGTATTCTTGGATATTTGTATAATGTTTTAATTGTTGTATGTTTTAAACTGACTGTATGTTCTTGGTATGTTGGAAACCGCTCTGAGTCCCTTGAGGTAATAGGGCGGTATATAAATGAAGTTTTATTATATTATTATTATTATATCATAGAGGCTACTGCAGCAGATAGGCACTCACACAGAACTCCCACCATCATCCTTAGGTTACAAGGGATCACCTAAGTAAGTAAGTAACTTACTGGTTGGTGGGGAGAGGCAATGACAACATGGAGACAATCCATACCTTTCCCCTTCACTGAAGGAAAGGGTGATTGGGCCAAATCAGACCCAGCTACCCAGACTGTTGTAGGGCCCTAGAAACTCCAGAGTATATTCTGACTTTGGTTAAATTGGGAGGAAGTTTGATTAAAGCAAGAAAAACCTTGATACCTTCCATAATCTAACGTACATCTTGGGAAAGTATCTTGCTCACTTTTTCACTTTCTTCTCATAACAACCCAGTTTTGACATTGAGCATGAGTTCATAATTACATGCATGAAACATATGTGTAAAGTATCATGATGTCCAAACATGAACAATTTTGATTAAATGATATGCTGGAAGTGAGAGAAAACAAGAGAAAGGAACTCTTTTTTTTTTTTCAAAAATGCATCTTTCAGATAATATCCAGTCTGTTCCAGAGAAACAGAGTAAAAAGGCAAGAAACAGTAGTGTACTTTTGGGTTGGCAATTTCTACATGTGACTTAAAAATGAAGTATTTTCAGCATTCAGAGCACAGCTATGAATCACTGTGCTGTTCAAAACCATTCTTATTATTCCACTCTCTTCCATGTTAGCCAAGCTTGTCAAAAGTTCAAATACCTAACACTTTTCTTTATAGGTTTGAACAATTCTATTGAGATAAAAATGGGAGCTATGATCCAAATGTTTCATGCTCTATTCTAATATATTACTTCAAATTTATTTTGAATATCAGAAGATCTGACGTGAATCAAGGCATACACAAAGCTGTTAGTGGACGAACTTAACTATATATGCATTTTAAATTTTTAATTTATGGTTTAACAGATTTTAATTAGAGTTTTAATTAATGTGGTACTGTTTTACTGTTTATGGATTATGTTACTGTTTTATTGAATGTATTTTGGGCAATATAATTGCTGACTGTTGTAAGCCGCCCTGAGTCCCTCCGGGTGAGAAGGGTGGGGTAAAAGTGATGTAAATAAATAAAGATCTTTCAGATGAGAAAATGCTTCATCGTGCTTCAGCTATGGTAGAGAGTAGGCATGTGCTTTCGATATAAAATGTTTCAAAAGTCATTACATAATTGGGGGGCTGGCATTAGGTTCCTAAAGTATAGTTAATGAAAATTTTGTTACTATAACAAGAGTAACAAAATTTTGTTATTTTTGGTATAGTAGTTGCACATAATTACTATAATTAATGAAACTACGGGGACTCCTTTCTCCCTAATTTTTACAGCTATTTGGGTGAAATGTGTTATAATAGTAGAACACATTTGTTACTGTTAGCCCATCAACTTTCAGAATGTTTAACTTATCCACTGATTTTTTGGGGGGAATTTTCAAAATTTTTATAAACAACATTTTTTAAAAAAAAACAAAACAAAACAAAAACAAACTACAAGAGCTCTCTCCTTGAATTTTCTATACAACACAAGATAACAAGATAATTCCTTCAAACTTTCAGAAATATTCATTTATCTACTAATTTTAGGCATTTTAAAAAAAGTTTTGACAAAAAAATTTAAAGCCACAACAGCTAACTTATGAATGTCTCTCATACTAACCAATAGAAACCAATATTACCAACTGTATATTTTCATAGAATCCTAGAGTAGTACAACACCTTTCTTCCACACAGAAAAGCACCATCAAATTCGTCCTGACAGATGGCCATCCAGCCTCTAATATGCTTCCCCTATTGAGTTGGAAGGGAACCCCAAGAACCATCCAATTAAGGGATTTCTTCCCAGCACATTGCAGCACACTAAAATACCCGGGAGTTACCCTGGACCGTGCTCTGACTTACAAGAAGCACTGCTTTATTATCAAGCAAAAAGTGGGCGCTAGAAATAACATTGTACAAAAGCTGACTGGCACAACAAGGGGATCATAACTGGACACAGTGAAGACATCTGCCCTTGTGCTTTGCTACTCTGCTGCCGAGTATGCATTCCCAGTGTGGAATACATCTCACCACGTTAAAACAGTGGATGGGGCTCTTAATGAGACATGCCGCATTATCACGGGATGTCTATGTCCTACACCACTGGAGAGATTATACTGCTTAGCTGCCATCGCACCACCTGACATCTGCCAGGAAGTAGCAGCCAACAATGAAAGGACAAGGCATTGACATTTCCGGCGGGAGAGCAAGCCAGCTGCAATCAACTGCAATGAATCACTCTGACCAGGAGGTCATGAGTTCGAGGCCGCTCGGAGCCTATGTTTGTTTGTCTTTGTTCTATGTTAAGAGGCATTGAATGTTTGCCTATATGTGTAATGTGATCCGCCCTGAGTCCCCTTCGGGGTGAGAAGCGCGGAATATAAATGCTATAAATAAATAAATAAATAAAATAAATTTCCAGCCCATCCCCTGTTCAGATATCAGCCAGCACGCCAACGCCTTAAATCAAGAAATAGGTTTCTAAGACCTATAGAGATTCTCGCAGGAACACCTCAGCAAGTGAGAGTCCAAAAGTGGCAGGCTAAAACCTTAATCAGTGGCTGATGCCAGATGAGAGACTCCCTCCTGAGCACACAGAAGACTGGGCAACTTGGAAGGCGCTGAACAGACTGCGCTCTGGCACCACGAGGTGCAGAGCCAACCTTAAGAAATGGGGCTACAAAGTGGAGTCCGCAACATGCAACTGTGGAGAAGAGCAGACCACAGACTACCTACTGCAATGCATTCTGAGCTTTAGTATTAATGCCAAGTGCTTTTTCTTTAAAAAATCTCTATGTTTGCAAATCCATTACAACTTGTACCCTCGATTCACTTCTGACACTAGAAATAAATAAATTCCCAACACAGATTAACTTACTAGTATTGAAATATCAGCCAGTCATCCTCTTTACAGATTCAACAATTTCTTGCAACTTTGGTTGGCTGGTTGCTGCTATGGAGGGACAAATCTCTCCCCTCTCCTGATTGGGGCTTTCTGATGCAAGCAGGATTCTGAGAAATGTAATTTAGGGCAGTGCTTTTTGAATTCTTTGGCACAGGGCTTTTCGCCTTCCCAAACTACATTTCTCAAGAGTTCTGTGCTTTCTTTCCCAGTGAACTCTGCTCCCTGCTTTTCCTCTCCAAATAATGAGAGGTCATTAATTTAAAGAGGAAATGCAGCTTTCTTTTTTTTTTACTTTGCTTTGCTGTGCTGAAAATATACTGACTTTGAGAGGCTTCAGAGATTTACAAAATGCAAATGAAAAAGTATTGGGTATGTTTTGGTTCTTAAGTTTTTGGTGCTGGCTATGCCCACTCATCAGATATCGCCTCGTAAGTAAGTTTTTAACTAAATATATGACTTTCGAGGACAAACAAAAAAATTGCACACCTCTTGTAGGGAGGGCAACAAAGAAGACATATTTCTTTATCTTTGAGATATGCTTGCATAGTTTCGCACTTGAATGACTGCAAGTGGTGAGATTATTATTGTCTACATCTGCCACAGCAAATGGTATGTTGCAACACTAGAATGCCTGTTGTGATATATTTATTAACTGTTTTACAGTTAAAATTGCATGTCTTCACTCAAATCTGAATGCTGCTCTTATTGGTTAGGCAGTCTTACCCAGTTTTATGGGATCAAATTTAGTTGATGAGGGAGAACATGGAAAAGATCTTTGAGCTGTTCTGGCTTGTCCCTTGCTTATTCTAGCTTGTTCAACAAATCTGATAAGGCGGTGGTTTTAATGTCCCCAATGGAGGCACTTATATGGATTCTTGAATCAGTAGGGGTGCCCTGGATCTTGAATTACTGGAAGCATATGAAAGCATTAGTTGGACTTTCATGAGGATATGTCATCGACAGGATGGTTCCCATTGTTTCAAGATAAGTGGGTTAGACAATATGTTTATCATGTAATTAGAATAATTAAAAGGTCATTTTCTCATTTCTTTTCTGCTGTAGTATGATTCTTTTCCTATTGTATCTTTTCAGTGTTTCTACTTCTCCAGTTCCACACATTTAATTATCAGCAGGATTGATGGGATTTTATAAATGCTATCATTCTTGACAGTATTCCATATCTTCTTGGGTCAGTCAGGTCAGTACTAATTCATTTCTAGCTTTAAAAAAAATGATTTACTTGTCTCCAGCTGAAAGCTTTCTAGAAATCTAATCAAAAGGCCAAAATCCCAAGAGTTTCATATCCTTCTATAGTTTTAAAATCCCCAGCTCCCTTTCCAATAGCTAAATAAAGCTAAACTATATAAATGGTGTATAACTATATTTATCAGATTTTATTGTTTTTGTTCACACAGTACCTATTTTCAGAGGAAGTAGATTCCAAATTAACAACAATTTCTAATTTTGGGAACATAAAAACAGCAAGTTCTCTAGCTGGAATATTATTTTATTTATTCTGTAAAATGGTCTTGGCCCAGAAATGCTGTGTTTCTCAATTCATAGTAGTGCAATTGTTAACAAAATATTTTACCACTCATAGAAATACTTGCACTTGTGAATTCATAGCAGTACTTTTCTGAGCACATGATTTGGTGCTATTTTCATTTAAAATATTCAGAAAACCTGTCTAGTAACATGGTTAGGATGGAGAGAAGAGGAGGAAAGGTGGAAAAAAGTAATAGTGGTAGTGGTGCATGTGTCCTATAGGGAAAAAAAGGTTAGTTGGTGTTCAGTCAGCTTTCTGGCATGTTTCATCTTTGTTAATTTATTCTATTTAATATAGTGGGTTTAGTATCTCCCATTAATTGCTGCTGACGAGATATAGCTGAGTGAGCAGATTCAGGGAATGTCAAGTACTTCACTCTGATGAGCGGGTGCTTTGTATCTGCTGTTTTGAAGAAAACTCTAGTGTAACTGCTCTTAACAAGGACATTCTGGAGGTATGTAACAGCTAACACAGCACCACTAATATCCCACCAAATGCAAGGAACTTGAGTATGTGGTGTCTGGACCATTTCAGACATTCTTGAAAGAAACAGATTACTTGGGCCCATTCTACTTTGATTTAAATTTAGAGGATGGTACCAAAATCAGTAGGTAGCTATCTATTGACAAAAATTAATAGGATGTAGTATTGTATAAGCCAGAGGTCCTCAAACCTCTTAAGCAGAGGGCCAGTGCACTATCTCTCAGTCTGTTACCTGTTTAGATTGAAAATAAACATGAACAAATTCCTATGCTCATTGCACATATCATATTTGTAGTGCAAAAAAGAACACGAAAGAACAATACAAACTTTAAAATGAATAATTATTTTATGGATTATTATTTTATGTTATACAAATATCCACATTGGCTTGGATTGGTACAGCCCTTTGTGTTGGTGTTGTCCCATGTACACAACTCCGTTGTTTTTACATCCCCAGACCGCATAAAGTGACAAGGAGAGGTCATATTCACAACTACCTTTTATACATGAAACATGAGCTTTGCACTTGTCTTTTTAAGCACATAGACCTCTTTGTTATTAGCCTTTTTCTGAAGCTACTGTGGTTAGTTAACTTTTTGTTAAACATTTAGCCTGTATGATCCTGAAGATAGTTTGCACCCGAGGGAGTTTTCCCCTCAAAACACAATAGATTGTGCCTATTGTACTGCTCTTATTAAAGCCTTGAAAGTGTGGGTTTTTTTGTACTATATACTGTACTATATACTCCGTTAAAGCGCTGAGCTGCTGAACTTGCAGACCAAAAGGTCCCAGGTTCAAATCCCGGGAGCGGCTTGAGCGCCTGCTGTTAGCTCCAGCTCCTGCCAACCTAGCAGTTCGAAAACATGCAAATGTGAGTAGATCAATAGGTACCATTCAGCGGGAAGGTAACGGCGCTCCATGCAGTCATGCCGGCCAAATGACCTTGGAGGTGTCTATGGACAACGCTGGCTCTTTGACTTAGAAATGGAGATGAGCACCAACCCCCAGTCAGACATGACTAGATTTAACATCAGGGGAAACCTTTACCTTTTACTATTAAACCACAGTCTAGACTTATTTTATCAATTGATTTGTTGGTCACATACCAACTGTGGCCTGAGCTGGAAAGACTATATGGAAATAATAGGAAAATGGCTGAAAATATTTAAAAACTATTAGTGTCAGGAAGTACCAATGAATAGAATATTTACAGTTCAAGATTATTCTAGATAACATTTGCATATTTTTCACTGAAAATATACTTTTCTGTGTAAACTAAAAAACAAACAGGCAAACAACTGAAAAATCTATTTGTAATATATTTGCATAATAAGTCCAGACTATGATATTACCTGTGCAGGAAAGAGCATTTTCTGCACAGAAATTGAAATCCTGCTTCATGTGTAGAAACACCTACCTGAAAATTTGGTGCAGACTGTAAATAGTCTTTGAGAACACCACAGTTGTAGACTTCCACATTGTGGAAAAGCCTTTGCTCCCCCCAAAAATAAAAAAGGGACTGAGAATCAGCATGTTGCTGATTTCCCCCCCATCTGATGAGGTTGCTAGAATGAGTTATAGAGAGTAGATAAACAGGGTGGGAAAGAAAACATTAACTAGACAGAAATTTATTTATTAAAGTTATAAAGGCAACTGCAAATTTCCTAATGAAAATAGAAACTATAATTACATGAATTTTTGAGTTGAACGTCTTATGTTGAAATTTCATTCATGGCATAATATCATAATTCGATTATAATTAGTTATATTATTTATTTATTAAATGAGAAATAGCACTAAGGAATCTTACATTTTCCAATTGTTCTTAATCCAATAACTTACTCTCTTCTGGTTTTTGTTTCTTGCTCTTTGCTTTTCCCTGGAGAATGGTAACATGTGGGTAACAACATTCAAATCACAATTTTAGTTCATGGCTAGTTGACAATGGATAATTATTTTCAAAGTTAAATGACTGCAAATCAACAAATTATTAGGACTGTTTAGAAAAGTCCAGTCTTCAATAACATGTACAAGAGTCCCAGTGGTGCCCAGCAACACCTTGCCACACACAAAGTGAAGTGACTAAACATTCCCATTTTATCTCAATTCTCCCTGGGTGTCCAAACACCAACGCCCAAAGAGCAGGTGACCCAAATCCTTAATCTGAATCAGAACTCCACACAGCTAACGCCCGTGGGTCGGGTGTCCCGAATTCTTCATCAGAATCCCAATCAACCTGCCCACGCCCAACACCATGCACACCTGAAGATCCATCCTCACTCCTCCAAGTAGACCAAGTGGGGTCTGCTTCTGAAGGCACCCAAGCTTCCCCAGGGTCAGCAGTATCCATGGGCCCCAATTCCTCCCCAGGCATCTCCGGTGCCCGTGCCCAGTCAGTGCCCACTTCTTCAGCCACCACCTGTTCCCCAGCATCCATTTCTTCCACAGACTCCCCATCTGAATCTTCCTGTGAAGACTCCCCATTGAGATCCCTAATTCTCTTTCTGTGCAAATCCTCCAGCGAGCCCTCCTCGCGAGGGTTTTTCCTTCCTCTCCTGATACGACCACCATCATCCACAGTCCCCGAAGGTGCAGTCACAACAATAATTTGAAGACCATGGTTGATTAAAAAAAATACCATCAATAGTCAGTGCAGTGGTTTGCTAGACAAATATGTTCAGAAAACCCTGTTTAATCACTGAAGGAGGAGAGTACTTTTCATATTTACCTTTAAAGCATAAGAAAGTGGTGATGGGGATGAAGGTTTCTTCTTACTTCACTGTCACAGCACACTGTTTCCACTCTAGAATAACAGGGGAATAGGGATAGCATTTCCTAATATGAAGCCCAATTTTCCTGTAATCACGGTCAGCTCTCTACTTCTCTATTATATGAAGCGAAATAGTCAGAAACTGTATATATGTTGATGCTACAAAATAACACACTTCAAAATATTGAGGGAAGGACTGATAAGAGCACTATGCTAGAGTTACTGGTTCTAGGGGAAAGCTCTCTTAGGTACTAATTCTCTGTTGGACCTTACAGGCAAAAGGCTTTAAAAATGAACAGTTAACCATATACATATGGTTGTAGAGGAGCCTCATTTCCACTGTGGAGGCCCTTTGGAGATGCTTTTTTTCTGAGGACCCTTCTGGAGTCCAGCTACTGAATTTTTGCCTTTGTTTTGCTCTTGGTCTATATTTAACCTATTCCTCTAGGTGGGCCAAACCAGACTAAGCTATTCTATGGAGAGTTAAAATGCCCCCTGTGCTTAAAGTGACAAGTGCAAAGCTTGTTACTAATGTGTGAAAAAGATCTTGGAAGAATGAAAATAAGTAATTACATGTTTTTAAGCTTGTATAATGTGTTTTTATTAATTATTGTTAATTGTTTAAATGTATTGTTGATTTTTATTGATTTTGTTGGGGCATTGAATTTTGCCAGTTGTTGTAAACCGCCGTGAGTCCCCTTGGGTGAGAAAGGTGGGGTAAAAATGTTGTAATAAATAAATAAATAAATAAATTTCTGTGAAGGGCAGATGTGACAATGTCACCTCTGGGCACAAATAATCTCTTAGATAGTACTAGAAGATGAAAACAATGGAATTGTAAATGTTGGACAAAGTCAATCAAGTATAGACATTTGCTCTCTTTCAAATTCAAACAGGATTATTTAACCTCTGGAAACTTCCCAATGCCTTAGAATAGTAGGTGTACCAGTCTGAACCAATCTGAAAGTGTCCATTCAATAAATGGAAAACAAGACAGTTAAACACTGAATACAACAATGGGAACATTTCCTTGTTAGCATCCAGGAGGGGGTTAAAAGGACAATTTCAGTGTGTACATTAAAATGAGTTTTTCCTCCAAGATGACCAAGGACCCGGGAACTCACATCTAGCACTATGCAAAAGCCTCTTAAACTGAGTCTGGACTCTAGCAAAGGCAGCTATCTGCCTAAATAAATCAAAGCCTGCTTACAATCCATTTTTGTCAAGCATAATTCATAACAGGGCTAAATTAAATATTTTTTAAAAAACAAGATGATACTTGTAATTTTAAGACTGCAGAATGATTTATTACTATGTTTGTAAACTTTTATTTTATTACTTCTAATAACAAAACCATGCTTAGCTTTGTAAAAAGTGGCATATACATGTTTTATAGACACAGGTATTAAATCAATTGGTACCAGCAAATTATGGCTTTAAAAAAAAAATGGGACTGAACTGAGTGGCACTGATTAAACTTTCAAATGATCATAGAGCACAGTATGTTACCAGCCAACTCAAATTAAAGCCATTTTAAAATCACCATGGCAATTAGATTACAACAGGCTACAGTACTGTTCTCGTAGGCAGAGGGTCAGTCAGTGCTTCCACAATAAGTCTTGGGTTTTGTGGTTTATTATTCAATTGCTAACACTAAATTGTATCAGTGGAATTTGACATGCTGGGTTATACTCTTAGCACTTGATTAATTTTGAATGAGATATAAAGGAAGTCTATCTGCTTCTGATTGCACAAGACAATTGTGCATAGAGTTCAACCACCTTGCATTATTAAAACATGGAGAGATTTCCAAAGACAAAGTGGAAGAATTCTTCTGCAGTATTTATACAACAGAATCAATAAACCAGTGAGTGAGGTGGTTATTGTTCTAATGACCATAGCGGATGAATATGAAATGTAATAAAGGAAGGTGCAAATGAATGGGAAAACATACAGAACACAGAGTGGGTAGTGGGAATTTCAAATTAAGATTATTTCAAATTAAGATTGGGTGTTTGAAAAAGAACTCCCTATTCACCATTTAAATTAAATGGTGAATAGGGAGTTCTTTTTCAAACACCCTGTATTTATAGTTCACCTTCATTTCATTATGAACCTTAAAGCAGTACACGAAACCCTCCCAAATAGCATTCCATTCACATATAAAACTGGGTAGTTTAACTTCAGCAACATGGCTCCATCACATGCTCCCATAAAATTCAGGGTAGCTTTAGCATCTATGTCTAAGATTCAACTATAATATTTAAAAAAAACCCTTTGGTTTTGCAGTGGAGAAGAAAAAGGCATAGAAATGAAAGCTTTCTTAATGAGATGTCAAAGTCTGATAAATCTTTTTCATAGCACTCAATTGCTATGGCCGATCCTAATATTGTCAGTTCTCAACCACTGGGTGACACTTGGCAGATATACCTCTGTGTTACAAACTCCTGGCTTTGTTGTAGTTATGTGTGCCCAGGCATGAAATAAAACATTTTTTAAAAACAAACATGTATTTCTTGATTTTATAAACAAGTACTGATTTATTCATATCAGTCTTCCAGATTATTTTTTAAAAAATCCCACCAAGAATAGTCTGAAGGCCACAGACCTAATATTCATTCTTAGCCAATAACCCTGCCACAATCTATCCCAGTAACTCAGAGGTTTGGTGCAGCATGAATGCTTGGCCTTGTGGGGGGTCTACAGCTGAATGTATTCCAAAAGTCTTAATTCAGGTCCAGCAGCTGACATTCTGAAGTCATCCCTTCTCTCATTCTAGGGTTCACAGCTTTCTTGAAGGCAACTGCCACGGAGTCTTCCTCTCCAGCTTTTGTTGCAGATCCTTCCAAACTTTGTTTAGTTCAGTGATGTCAGCTCTAGTTTTGCTTTTGGCCATTGCAACCTTTCTCTGTCCACAGCCCCAGTTCTTTCATTCTGGATTCATCTGCTGCCCATTCATTCTGTTTTTACAGTATATTAAAAATGGAAAGTCTGCCTACCCTTTTCTCTCTCTAACTTTAGACACCATCCTTCATGTATCCTAGGGCCCAACATCCCTATCTCTCCCTCTCTGGCTGGTACTTTTCTGACAATTGTAGTCTCTTGTTTATAACATTTTATGCTGTATGTTGATTTTAATGACTGTTTTATTGATGCTGATGTTTTTATTGTTGGGATATTTGTTTTATTGTTTTGTTGTTGTTATTATATTGTTGTATCGGGCAAGGCCCCATGTAAGCCGCCCCGAGTCCCTTCGGGGAGATGGGTCGGGGTATAAAAATAAAGTTATTATTATTATAAGTTATTACTCCATAGAATGTTCATTATTACTCCATTCAGTGGCAACATAATCTAGATGTTCTTTGACTATATGCCATAAATGCTTAAGCTTGATCCAATCTGAAAAATGACACTTAAATGCAGTAAGGGCTTCTTTACAATATGTATCAAAGGGCCCATCTATACTACCATATAATTCATTTTCAGAATGCAGATTAACTGCATTGAACTGGTTTATATGACAGTATAGACTCATATAATCCAGTTCAATGTGGTTCAATATGCATTATATGAGTCTGCACGGACCATTATAATGCAGTTCAAACTGGATTATATGACAGTGTAGATGGGGCCCAGAGGCGGTCCAACAATGAAGCAAATTAGGTGGTTGCCTGTGGTGCAGACCATGCGGGGGCGCTGTTGAGGCAGCAGCGGTGGCAGAAGGCCCAGCCACCCGTCCGTGCAGCTACCCTCCTGCTCTCCCTCACTGTCCGAGGACAATTTGCCCACCGCCCACCCATTGATGGACCTGTGAGTGTGCGCAGGCCTTCCAATCAACCGCACAGTCAATTGGAAGGTCTGCACACACGCACAGGCCCATCGACGGGTGGGTGGCAGATGAGGAGTCCTCGGAGAGTGAGGGAGAGCAGATGGGTGACCGCGTGGATGGGTGGCTGGGCCTTCCGCCGCCACCACCGGTATTTATCAGCAATTTGTTTGGGGAGGGGACACCAAAATTCGGGAGGGGCGCCAAAATTCTGGTCGCCTACTTCCGAAAATTACCTCGGGACGGCTCTGATGGGGCCTTACAAGAAAGTATTACTTCAAAATATCCTGTTTTCCCCCTTTATTTGTTCAGTGTTGAATCTCTTTTAAGAGAGAAAAATCATAGCAATAGTGTACTATACAGTTTCCTGTCCATCAAAGCTGTTTCTCCTCAGAAGTGCCTCCCAGTTTGACCATTATTATAAACTAAGGGCTCAGATTGTACCTAAATCTCATTTTATGTGGCTAAAACTGAACTTTCTCCTCATGCTACTTTCTTGTAATCTTAAAATTTAGGGAGGCATGACCACCAAAAAGTCTATACATAAGTGGCTACTGAGCATCTTATATTTATTGGAATACTACTGAGAACACATAAATCCAATATATATTCATAACGGTGACTCACATCAGTGGAGACAGTCAGTCGGCTAAGATACAAATGGACATTCACTTACAGGAAAATCAATACATCTTGCTTTTATTTTATTTTTTTCAGTCAGCACATACCACATGGATTATATTTGAGTACATTAAAAGACTTGGTCCACAGGAGGCCATTACCTCTAATAGATTATCCCATGTTTGTTGTGTTTTCACTTTGAATGAAAATGTAACTCCTTACAGCTTATTTTATTCCTATGTGAGGTTTTTCTTTTTCTGCCCTAGATATTTTGAGCATGTTTTCACTTCAGTGGTCATGCATATGCCATCTACTGCAGTCTTACCACAGAGATCAAACTGTAACACTAATATGAAAGGGTCATGTCCCTATTTGAACAAACTAGCCCATACTGTTGAGAGCAGAATATCTCACATTGGAGCTTGTTTCTTCACTGTGGTAAATGTAATTCAGGGTCATAGTTCAGTGTCTTGGGTGAGAGACCTGAGCAGCAAAAGAATAGGAACAAATAACATTAATTAAGACTGGCAAATAGGACACTGAGAAATAAGGAGAAGCTGAGGCTTGAACCTGTCCTCTGAATGTACCTAAGACACATGAAGTTAAGTGATCAATGTACTTAGCTTTACACATCAGTGTTTTATTGATATAAGGCTTGGCACAAAAGGCCCTTCATTTGAAAAACAAGATGAGATTATTACAAAGGAAATAGAACAATGTAAGTAAAGTAGGTGATGAATAATGGACAAAAGTGGACAATCTTATAAGAGAAATTCTACTTGAAAGGGGAGTACTGCCTGATGATCACCCTTTATTCCAATACTGTCCACAGGTTAATTTTTACTTTCATCTCCCTCTTATTAGTCTACTTGTTGGGATGAAAGAACAATGTCACAAATCATCAACAAAATGCCAGAGAAGTTAGTTGTAGACTTCAACTCTAAAAAGAAAGGACATTCAGCAAACAATTGCAAAACGTATCCACATGTTATCTTCTTACTGCAATTTAAATTCAGTAGATAAGATTCTAAATGAGCAAACCTTAATAATATACCTGCAGTATATTATATCTTCCTTGATTTTGCTTCATGTATAAATAGATTAACCAATGCCTGGTAATCTGTATATTGGAAGAGGACATATCTCTTAATATGCAATATACTTAAGAATTTGTAGGGAAGATAACATCTGTGTTATCCAATATTGTGTTCAATTCTGAGCACCACAATTCAAGAAAAATATTGACAAGCTGGAACATGCCCTGAGGAGGGTGACTAAAATGATTAAAGTTCTGGAAACCATGCCTTATGAGGAGTGTCTTAAAGAGCTGAGTATGTTTAGCCTGCAGCATAGAAAGTTGAGAGGAAACGTGATTGCCATGTTCAAATATCTGAAAGGATGTCATATGGAAGAGGGAGCAGGCTTGTCTTCTGCTGCCCTGGAGACTAGGACTTGGAGCAATGGGTTCAAATTACAGGAAAGGAGATTCCACCTAAACATTAGGGAGAACTTCCTGTCTGTAAGAGCTGTTCAGCAGTGGAACTCTCCTCTTCAGAGTGTAATGAAAGCTCCTTCTTTGGAGACTTTTAAACAGAGGCTGGATTGACATCTCTCAGGGGTACTTTGATTGTTCTTTCCCTGCTTGGCAGGGGGTTGGAATGCATATCCTATGTGGTCTTTCCCAATCCTTTTCTATTAATCTATCTTTAAAGCTATAAGAAATCATGGAAACACTAGTGGTCACTAAAATGATATGTTCTGTGACATCATTGTTGCAAAAGTAATAGAACTATTGCCTCACAACTGTTTATGCCTATGAGCAAGATGATGATGATGATGATGATGATGATGATGATGATGATGATGATGATGATATTTATTTATACTCTGCTTTTTCTCTCCACCAGGAGACTCTGAGTGGCTTACATTAAAAGCATTTCCATACAATTTAAAATCAACACATATAAAAACATTAACACAGACTTAAATATCATTGGTATTAAAAATAACAAATAGAGAATTTGCTAATGTCACTTCAAAGATAATGAAGACAACCTATGTATTATGAGATGAAAACAACATATACTGAGGGCTGCATATGGAATAGATATGGGGGAAGATCTTCTGAAACACAAACATAGAATTTTTATGGGGGTCTTTCTCCTTCATCCTCCTTTTTTCTTAAATTTCAGCATTTTTGTATTTTTTCCTTTTTCTGTGATTTAAAAAAAAGTCATGACCCTTTGAATTTCAGTCAATTAGATCCCCCACCACCAAGTTAAAAGTGAAAGGTAGGGCTGTGTGTGTACTTGTTACTTGATTCGGTCATACTCAATACAATATCCGAGAGACCACAAATACTTTGCAACTATTGTCATGCTAGTATAGTAACGCATTAGGTTTCCAGTCAGTTTTGAACCCTACCAATCCCAGCTGTTCTCTCTTCCTCTCCACCCTGGTGATGTCAGGAGGAAGTCTCAGCCAATGAGAAGGCAGATCTTAGGAGACACATCTCCTGACCCACCAAGGGAGGGAGTGGGAGGTTTGAATAGCTACAAAATTTTATAAAATGTGCTGCACTTTTCTGTACAAGTTATATCAGTTCTTTTGGTGATTACGCTGGTCTGTCATCCATCTGGCCAGCTGAATAAATTTCTGTTATTGTCTCCAACCCCAGTCATGTTTTTTTCTGGCTTTCAAAGTAGCATGGCATGCTGGGTACTAGAACTACACTCCCCCCTGGTGGCAGACAGCTATTTTTGGTAACAAAGAAATGACCCTTTATTTCACCAAATGTCTTGTTTCTGGCCTCTATTTCATGGTTGGTATTCAAAGAGGTTTTCACATCTCTAACAACAACAACAACAACAACAACAACAACAACAACAACAACAACAACAAAACTTTATTTATATACCACTCTATCTCCCAAAAGGGACTCAGGGCAGTTTACACATGGCAGACATTCAATGCCAACATAGAGCATACAACAACCCAATAGTAAAATAACAACAAGACATAATAGCAATTTTAAAAAGTTAAAAACAATATACTCATTTGAATTATAAAATAGTTTCAAATTACTGCATTGGGTGATTCAACAAACAATTGACAAAGTTTTCCAAATGAGTCAGACAACTGTAGCAGCTGGGTGGGGGCTTACGCAGTAAGACAACATAATGCCAGGAGTAAAGTGGATCTGATGGCAAGGAGCATAGCCTGGGATACACCACTTCAGGATTTAAACTAGTTAAACTAGTGCTATGACAAAATCAAAGGGCCATGGGAATGGGGGAAGTGCAAGACAAGTTGGCATTGCAACTCTCTTACACTTTGTGTGATGTCCAAATTGCAAACGTGTACAAAGATTTGGCTGGCTCACTCTACTACAATAACTCTCCTCTTCCAGGATACTACTCATAAAACTGAAGCCAGCCTTGCTAAATGTAGAATATGTATCTTCATTATATGACTCTGTTGTTTTTTCCTAAACTATTTTATGTATTGCCAACAGCAGGATAAATTTGAGTTTCTCAAGTATACTCAGAATGCATTGCTTTGGAACATAAAATCAACAAAATGGTGCTCATGAAGGATGTACTCCATATTTGAGTGACAAAATGCACAGCAAGAGTTCTTCAAGTTCTAATTCATCCCTTCAGTTCCAAAAAAGAAGCAATCTCTATGTTCATAGCCCATATTCAGCATCCACTTAAAGCAATTATTGCTAAAATGCTTACAAGTTTAACACTCATTTGTAGTAGTGTTTCTAATTATTCTGTTTTGCTAGCTTCAGCTCCTTACAAAATCTGTCCCATCATCCTATTTAGTAAATTCTTCATGCCACTAATGATCTTTTCCATTCTTATGCTCTTTACAGTTTGGCTTAATCACACTGGCTTCTCTTATGCTGTTTTAATGCTTACATTTTACTGATCGGCAAGCCTTATTCTTCATGCATCATATCCTTGATAACTATTTTCTTTTTCTATGGGAATTCTTCGTTTATATAATGTACTCCAAAAATGCACAGACATTTTCTAGGCTTTAGACACGAAGTTTCTTTTACTCTAAAAACTTGCTGCACCAGCAAGCAAGAGCTTTATTATTCATGTGCAGATGTCTACGGACTGCACAAGCATTGGCAGCAGCTGAAAACATGGGATTAGGGTTCAGATGCACTGTGTACATTTCATATAAAAATAGTCATCTTTTTGCACTATGTTGAAGCTTTGTCTCATTTCAATGACAGAGAAGAAGGGATATATTTTAGCAGTCAGGTGATTAGTCCCCAGCATCTGCAGCTTAATAATTACACAGCATGGAAATCTTCAAATCACCTAGACAACATCAACTGTGTGATCCTAAGGAGGAAAATAGGTTTTCCAAATTCAGGATATTTCTTATGCAAGACATTTGCACAAGACTCTAATAAAGTTCTAAGAACAGACAATTCTGAGTTGGATGCATAAAATGTTTGAAGCTGTTTTAAATCATTTTCTAGAAGCTGCCATTTTAAATGCCTTTTTGCCTTAGCTAACTGCATTTCTATTCTGTTTTTCTCCCAAATAGGTCCACTCATGAGTTAAACAAAGCCCATGAAATGAAAGTTAGAATTAAAACATTTAAATAAGATATAGTAAACAATCCATATTTTGAAATTATGTAAAAGTAGGATATTGCATTCCAGTGCCCTCCAAATATTTTCTGACTACAAATCACATAATCGATCCTGCAATTATGATCCTGCAATTAATTCTAGTCCAAAACACCTGGAGGGCATCAAACTGGGAGAAATAGCTGTACAGGCATATCCATTTGACAATAATTCACTATCCTTCTTCACTCCTAAAGTCTTGGACACAGAAAAAAGATACCTTTCTGTCAAATGTCATAAATAATAAAAAGAAGTGCTCAGAGAGTGTGTATATTATTCCCTTTATTTTGATAACTCAGAGATAGACCCAATCATGTGTCTAAGACTTGAACAGGACTTATGATGACAGGGAGGTCTCTCATTCAGAGTGTTGCCCTAAATTGAAATTGACTTTAAGTTAAAAACAACAAAACAAAAGGTAGTTAAAAACAACAAATGTTTGATGCTCAAACATTTTGTGGTTAACAGAGGACAGGGTGGATGGATGTTAAAAGATCTGGGCAAGCAAGGCTACTTTTAAAAGTGCAAAAACATTTACAAATGTGTAGAAAACAACAAACAACCCACCACTCTTTCTTTAGATAAGAAACCTGTCAGGAGGGAGAAATTCTAAAGAGCTAAGTGAATGCTTAGCATGCTTAGGAAACAGGCTGCCGAACAAGGGCACTTCCAAACAGTGCCAACATCTGTGTTTTAAATCTAAGACAAAAAATCCTGGGACCTGACAGCAGGATCACACATAGACCTGTCAGTTCTATGATATGGTCCTGTCAGGTAAAAAGGGCTGAGATAAATCACTTTCCTTATCTCAACTGCTTTGACCTTGCAAGTTCTACCTGAAAGCATGAAGTAGTAAAGTCATCGGACTCGCCAATTCAGCTTTCAACCAAAAGTGGCTCCTTATCTTTATTTACAACTAGCTTGGGGACCCGGCGGTGCCCGGGTTATTTGAGAACTGAATTGTTTGCCTTTGTTCCAAGTTTAGTCTCGATCCAGTGTCAGTTGGCTTTAGTTGGTACGGGTGAACTACAACTCCCATATGCAAGTCCATGGTCGATCCCCCTCCAAACAGCTTCAGGTCATGGGGACTCGATGTGTCAAGTTTGGTCTTGATCAGACATTGGTGAGGGTCGCAGTGGTCTGGGGAAGTGAGTGAAGGTACTGTCAATCCCATCATCCATGGTCTGTTGCTCCCTCAAATGATAGGAGGATGTAAAGTGGGCCACATTGCACCTATATGTCAAGTTTGGTACAGTTTCATCATTCATGGGCATCACAGTGGTCTGTGGGAGTTGAATTGGATGAAGGTACTGGAAATCCCATCATCCTTGGTGCATTCTCCTGCAAACCACACCAGGACATAAATTGTGTGACATTGCACCTGTATGCCAAGTAAGGTACAGTTTCGTCTTTCATGGGTATCACAGTGGTCCGTGGGAGGTGAATCGGATAAGGGTACTGCAAATCCCATCATCCAAGGTCCATCCTGCACCAAACCAGATCAGGATGTAAAGGGGGCCACATTGCACCTTTGTATCAAGTTTGGTACAGTTTTGTCATTCATGGGAATCACAGTGGCCTGTGGGAGGTGAATTGGATGAAGGTACTGCAAATCCCATCGTCCTTGGTCCATCCTCCCCCAAACTGCTGCAACATATAAAGTGTGTCATTTGGGATATATATACCAGATTTGGTTCAGTTCTGTCATATGTAGCAGTTGTTGTGGTCTCAAGAAGCGAGTGAAGGTACTGCATGTCCCATCTGTGTGCCAAGTTTGGTCCAGTTCCGTCACTGGTGGGCATCGCAGTGGTCTGTGGGAATCGTAGCGATTGAAAGTACTACATATCCCATCACCCATGGTCCATCATCCTGCAAACGGCACCAGGACATAAAGCGCATCATGGGGTAGGCTCTCTGGAATTGTGGGAGTTGGAGTCCAAAACACCTGGAGGGCCCAAGTTGGCCCGTGCCTGGTTTAAAGGCTTCCATACAATCCTAGAGTTAGAAGGGGTGCCTTCTGCCATAGAGGAAGACACCATCCAAGCCCTCCTGACAGATGGCCATCCAGTCACAAATACGATTGGGAGATAGATAAGAGTCCTAGATTTGAAAGGGGTCTCTGAAGGTCATCCAGTCCAGCCCCATCTGCCACAAGGGAAGAGACCATTCAAGCCCTCCCGACAGAAGGTCATTCCAACCATACATACCATTGAGACATTTATTTATTTATGTATTTATTTAATTCTGATATTTCTCCCCCGCCTTTCTGCAATGGACCCAAAGTGGCTTGCAAGGTCATTAAGCCACGTGCTAACATCCACCATATAAATAAAACATAAAAGTAATGTCAAGCAATAGTAGTATAAATAAGAAATAGCAGGGTTCAGTGGGGGCAGGTGAACTACAACTCCCATATGCAAGTCCATCATCCATGGTCCATCCCACTCCAAACAGGGCCCGGATGTATAGTAGGCCATGGAGACTGTATGTGTCAAGCCTGTTAGAGTGAGTAGGCCAAAGCCTGCTCTGTGGTAGTTTTTTGCCTCAGTAAAAACTGGGGGGGGGGGGGGAGTAAACGATCCTTAAAAGGAAAGAATAAAAAGATAGTCATTATTTTCTCTTTAGTCTACTGTGAATAGTATTTACGTACTGCCGCCTTACCTTGTTGAAGGAGAGTGCTGTATCCAAAAGACACAGGCAAAAGCTGCTCTGTTTGGAACCATGTGGAACAGGGAAGATGGCTGCCTCTTTTGCGGCCTAGCACAATGGAGCCAGGCTGCAAGGCCTGAAACGTGTTAGCAAAATGATCAAAGGAGGCTTGGATTGGGGCTTTGGGGGCTAGAAGTGTTCATAAGCATATCGTTAAAAAGATAATAACAATGTTCTCTGCTGTCTTTTGAAGAAAGTAGGGCCTTACAAAGAAGTTGAAAGCTGAGGCAAGATGGCGTCCTCCTTTTCGGCCTAGCAGCGAGGGGCCAGCCTGGAAGGCCTTAAACATGTCAGCAGAGGGGCCAAAGGGGGCCATCCGTTGTCAGTGGGTTCATGGGGTTATGTGTGTCAAGTTTGGTCCATGTCGGGCCTTCCTGGTGGTGGCAGTGGTGTTTTGGATTACCAAAGTGTAGGCCGAAAGCTGTTAACTGTCCCAAAGCTAGCGTCGTTCTGAGGAGAGAAGTAGGCCGAACGAAGCCAGTTGGTAGTAGTTTTTCCCTCAGCGATCCCAGTGGCCTATGAAAGTGGCGGCCAATCAGAAAGCTGGCACATTCCGCCCAGCCAATCAGAAAGCTGACCCATATTCCGCCAGGCCAATCAAAACGCGAGAACATACACCGCCCGACCAATCAAAACGCTGATACAAACATACAAACATTCACTTTTATTATATATATAGATATATACACACACACACACACACACACACACACACATACACACACACAGCATCAAAGCCGGCCCTAGGTATTTTTCAAGTGTAGGCGAACAGAATTTTGCCCCCCCCCCCAAACCAATCACTGAAAAATAAAAGCATTGGATAAGCAAAAATGTTGGATAATAAGGAGGGATTAAGGAAAAGCCTATTAAACATCAAATTACATTAAGATTTTACAAATTAAGCACCAAAACATCATGTTTTACAACAAATCAACAGAAAAAGCAGTCTCGACTGCGCCCCCATATGTTTTGTGCCCGAAGCGACCATTTAATTCACCTCATTGTTGGACCGGCTCTGTACAGCATTCTCCAGTCATATCTGCTTACATGTACACTGCACAGAAGCACATTGCCTGCATAAAAGCTGCATTGCACTCTACAGAAGCCATATTACATTCCTAGAAGCATCTTTTCCAGCAGGAACAGGAAACTCCCAAAGGGGCACTCTACCCATTCTGCACTTCTCTATTGTTTTAACCCTTGCATTACTGAAACCATACTGTTTAAACTATAAGCAATTTTCACACTAGATAACATTACATACTGACAGGTCCCTCACTGTCCTCACATCTTCTTTTGAATTGGATCAAGATGGAGGTCAGACAGGAGACATCCGGCAGAAGTTTGTTTTTTAAAAATTCCCTCTGTTACGTATATGCTGAACTGTATACCGCACATGCGAATATCTTGGTATAATTGCAAACAGATTTGCATGTATGCATATGAGGTCTAGAACAGAACAGAGAAAGTTTTTTTAAAAAATCCCTTCCTTTTGATTTCTCTCTTCCCTAGATTCTTGATTCAACCTCTGTTTAAAATTATGCAGTCTAGTCTACACAGGGGGGAAGGAAAGAAAGCACATGCAACAGTGAGCTTTTTCAAACTGAATCAGGTTTTAAGTGCATCTTTTTAACATGTGGTTTTTAGCTCTTAACTCAATCTCTCCTGCACTTTGACTAAAAGTCATTTAGCCACACACCCTTTTAATCTGATTACTTCTGGGTTTTTCACCATATATGTACAGAAGGGCCCTGATATAGATATGTTGGGAAAGGGTATAGCTGGCTGAAGTTCTAAACAGGACTATTCTACAATGCAAGACTATTATAAGTCTCACATCTAACAATAGGTCTGAAGCTTTGTATGAAGATCTAGATGTTTTACATCCTACCAATTTTCTCAAACAATACCGAAGGTCCATGGCAAAGAAGCAAGAGGAGAAAAACAAAATCAGAGGGACTGTAAATGCATTCCAGGGAGCCTTCCTTGCTAACCTAAAACTTGAGAGGAAGCGAGTTAAAATAACTAGCTTTCTCTCAGGTTTCAGTCCCCATCCCAAACCCAAATGTTGGGCCTTCCTGTGGGGGGGTGGCTAGATGGAATCTTGAGTCAACTAAAGGTTGCCCCAGGATGCCATCTAGCCCCCTCCATTCTCCCATTACCCCAAAAAAAACTCACCAGAGAGTTCTGTGGTCAGCACAGGCCCCTCTGTACAGAACTCCTGATATGAGAAAATGATATCAGGAGGTGGGGGGGGGGGAGGGAGGTGGAGAAGGAGAAGGGAAATCCCTCATCTCCTTCCCCCACCTCCTGATGTGCCATTACATCAGGATTCCTGTAAAGAAGGACCTGTGCTTGCTTTGGGCAAAATGGGGGGGCTGGGGATGCTCTCCCTCTCCTTCAAGCTCATAGAACTGGGATGGCTCTGGGGATTGACCCCCAGGACTGCAGAAGCAGTCCCTGGAGTCAATCCCCTCAGGGCCCACACCTGGAAAAATCGGGACCTTACCTTAAGGTCTAAATTTTCCAGGTATTTAATTTATGTCGAGTAAACTGAGCCCCGGTGGTGAAGTGTGTTAAAGCACTGAGCTGCTGAACTTGCAGACCGAAAGGTCCCAGGTTCAAATCCTGGGTGTGGAGTGAGCGCCCGCTGTTGCTCCAGCTTCTGCCAACCTAGCACTTCGAAAACATGCCAATGTGAGTAGATCAATAGGTACCGCTCCGGTGGGAAGGTAGCAGCGCTCCATGCAGTCATGCCAGCCACAGGACCTTGGAGGTGTCTATGGACAATGGCGGCTCTTCAGCTTAGAAATGGAGATGAGCACCAACCCCCAGAGTCAGACATGACTGGACTTAACATCAGGGGAAACCTTTACCTTTAAACTGGGGCACTCTGCATGAAATCACTTTTACCTGAGGCATCATTTGGATGCCTCAAGTAGAAAGCAAAACAGGTCCTGAGTCTTGGACCTTTCTGGAAAGGCACCTAGTATACCTTGGAAAACCTAAAAGCATGGGCTTGCTTACTACTTAGCACTGAATTGGCTACATGCTAGTGATGGCCTCTCTTCTTTCCATCTGTTTTCATCTCCTTCCTAACACATACACAACAAGGCAAATGGGATAATATTCTTGTGACAAAGAGTGTAATGAAACTTTAAGTTGTTTGGCCATCCAACTGTAAGCTTCAGTGCTCAGTACATGCCCTCAATAAGGTTAATGACTAAAATCACTGTAGCCAGAAATTAATTAAAGGCAGAGTAAGAGTGATAATAAGGCAACTGCAATTGTTTGAGAAGTGAAGGATTTGGAACTAAAATATTCCTTTTCAACAGGTTAATCAAGGTATGATTAAAGTTTTACCACCAGCACCCTATTATTAAAATGCAACTTACACTGTCAATATGCAATACTACTATGGTAATATTTTTCAGTCTTCAGGCACAAACTTATCTTACAGTTCAATTAGACAATAAAAAAAACTGTAGTAGAGGACAGAGAAAATAAACCCCGGTTATGCAAAAGTTAAATTGGTGATGCTGTTTTGTGAATCCTACTGATTTAAATTTGTATAAATATACTCTCCATTGCAAACCCTTCATATAACCCACACATTGAAATCTGAAATAAGAGAAAGAGTAAGAGGACAAAGGGGAGAAAAAAAGCAAAGAAATTGAATGAACCATTTATAGTTGCTTTTATTTTATTAAAATGACCCAAAACTCATTGTCTAAATAATTTCCACATTGGTCTTTCTGGAAATTGAATGTTTTTGAAAGGACTTTGGAACTTCCATTAATTCAAATTAATGGCTTTCTGAAATATATGTTAAACCATAGGTCATTGATATAATAGTTTTAAGTTGAAGGACACTAATCATATAATTCTTTTTTAAAACTCTCTTCACCCAACAGACCCTGCATTAATTTTGCTACAGGCAGAATATTTTAATGAGGAACAGTAGAATACAAATTTGTCAACCCTACTAAATATGTGTCAATTAAAAATGATATGCAATTTGCCACTTTATCTCATGGAGGTGAACAATGAAATCTCATTGTCATTGTTTGTTCAAATTATACATTTCTCATACAGTTTCCCAAGGGTTATATTGTTTTTGAATTGCCAAGGCAAGTAAGTCCCACCAATTAGGAATTGTGTTTTGCCAATGATCTGGTAAGCCCAGTTTTAATAGACCCAAGGCTTGTAGGGATGCTGGGTGAGGCTCTAAAGATCATCATGATGCCACTACATCTTTACTAGTGACTGTAAAAATTCCATTTTTGCTATTAGGTTCCTTGACGTTGACCCTAACCTATGACAGGATTTTGTTTGAGGAGATTTGCTATTGTCTTAAGATGAGAGAGAATATGAATTGCCCCAAATCAGCCAGTGGGTTTCAATGCTACTATCTAGACTATGCCAACTTCTTCACCATGCTAGTTCCACAACTAATTTGTAAATTTATAATAATTGTGGCTGTTAGGTTTTTGCCTGAAACAGCCAATACTGTAGAGTGTGCCCAAAGGAATCTGCAAAGTGCAGGAGAGATAGAGATACATCCCCGAATGCTTAGTGGATTATTTTTTTATTTATGTATTTGCAAAAAGCGAAACTCATTTCAGCCTATGTGTATATTTTAAAGTAATACAAAGAGATGTAGAAATGCAACATTAAATCAAAAGGACACCATCATAAAAATAATGTATTTCATTTTTACACTGCTTAAAGAATATACATATCAATATAAAATCTAACTACAGAAATTTCTGGAGCTGAAATTTTCATTTCATTGACTAGAAAGAGAAAAAAGTGTACCAGTTGTTTTAATGTATTTTATTTTCTGGCAAGAGACCACACATGGAATTGTGCAGAGGAAAGGAGAAGAATCATACTTACATTATTCAGAGAAAAGCTCTATTTACTGAAGTCTATATTTAAGAATGTGATTAATTATGAAACTCTATATGCCATTCCTAGATATTATAATAGATGCCAAATATGAACTTATGTCCATGGGATCTCATTTTCCAAAGCTTCCAGAATGTACTTAGTGGGTCATTTTAAGCCATGCTGCGTGAGCTATCAAGGTTAAGTTGCTGTGCAATTTATTTAGAATTGTTTAAAAATGCATGTGGCAAAATCATTAAGCAATTCATCAAGCATCTGCTGTTACACAGAAAATGAGACATGCTTTATAAATGTCAATGCTTTGAGCCATGTTCCCAAATGATTGTATATGCGAAGAAAATTGAAGCCTGCCAGATTTGGAATACAAATCTGATTCCTAATACACCAAATCCAGAGAGGGGAAACAGAAATGACCACGGCTTATTGCTATATACTAGGCTTATGCAGAAATCTTTATCTCGTCTGTCAACTAATACTGAAAATAATATTTTAACAACCTATTATGATGAATCCTTTCTTCTATTAGAAGACTCCTATTCAGTGTTCAATTCCCCTCAGTATAGTTTGCTTTTCCAATCGATGATCAGTACATTATGGAGACTGGGTTTGCTCAGTTGTTTGCAGAATTGTGTTGTTGATTAAGGACATTATCACACAAAATAGGTAACTCTATTGAAACCCATCTGTAATTGATCTTGCCTATCATACAAGGTTGGTAAGTGGCCCACCTTGCAGGACTGGTATGTGGCCATTTTATAAACAGGGATGAGGGTGCGGCCATTTGCATGCCTTACTTGCAACAGAGCAAGAGGAAGAAGCAGCCAAGCAGCAATTACCATAGGTGCAGTCTGATTGGCTGATGCAAATGAGAAGTTGCTTAGCAACTAGAGATGGGTGGAACCCAAGTGACAGTTGAGCTAGGCAGCCAGAGAATTCTTTTTCAGTTAGAGTTTGAAAGTTAGTCAGTTAGGAGTTGGTCTTTGGAATTCAGTCAGTTGGGAACTGTGTTTTGAAAAGGAAGCCTCTTTGAGGAAATATAGATAAAGTCTTCAAGAAAGGAAGGGCTGAGACTTATATTTGTGAACTCTATAGTCTGGAGCACTGCTGTTTAAATCCCAGGAGAAGTGGATTTAAAAGATTGTCCTGTTTGTGTTCCCTTGGTGAAGGAACATATTTACACAGAAACCAAGTTATATATGAACATCCTTTGAAGAGTAAAGTAAAAGCCGTTAATGAAACCATTAAGCATCTTTACTGTTCAATGTTAATGAAACCATCACACATATTTAATGTTCAAATTACAAATAAATAACCATTTCTTGTTTCTCCTCACATAAAGTATCACATGCGTCTCTCTCAATATCATAACCTAGAAGAGGCTCCTGAATAAAGTACTGGTGGCAGCATTGATAGAGGTAGTGGGTTCGAATCCTCTACATATTGGTGGCAGCAGTAGTAAGTAACTACAAAGACTTTTATTTCTGCTGCCACCAGTAAAAAAAAAAAGTAGTTACTTTTAAGTTAAGTAACTACTTTTTTTTTTTTTACTGGTGGCAGCAGAAATAAAAGTCTTTGCAATTCTGGCAATTTGAAAAATCCTCTCCATTAAAAATCCTCAACATTATATATTGTTGAACCCCCAATCCTCTATACCATCTTTCTTCAGAATGGAGTATTCCTGCCTAGCCCCTGTTGTTATCACACCAAGTCTTTGTGAAAACACTTTGTGACAGCTCAAACCTCATTTAGCTTCCCACACTGAAGGTCATAACTTTTCCCAAACAGTGCATTCACTGTCTTCGTCTATGCCCCCCCTTTTGTTTGTTTGTTTTTTGTAAGAATTACAAAAACTCAGAAACCTCATAATTTGTAATACCTGCTTTTAGTTCTGGAAGAGGTTTACAGCTGCACACCTCTGTACTTCTGTGTTTCCAATATATTGAAGCACTTTCCCTATGAACACTTAACTGTTAATTAAAATAAAGAAGCATTTTGCAATTAAAAGTATTTCCATAATTTGTTTATTCTGCAAGGGAGAGGTGTAGTTTTGACTTGGGAAATTCGCTTACTGACACACAACCATGCATGAGCATAAAGTTCTACAAAATGGTCTTGCAAGTAAAAGTAACATTTAATTCAAAATGCATGCATTGCTATACACATGTATTTCTTTTTCAAAGCAATTCCCTGTCATAAACACACCTGGTTTATTAGAAGCTCAGTCCACACAACCAACAGAAATGAGTAAACCATCAAAGCCAACAGTCCAAATGCCAAGAAGATAGATACAGAAGTCCTTGAAGTCAAGCTGGAATATCCACTAGTTAGGCCTGAAATCAGAAGCATTAAATACAAACAACAGCAGAGATGTGTAAGGCAATACAAGATCCAAAGTCAAAGAAATCAGAATTCCTTTAAAGTTAAGCCAAAAAAAGTAACAGTCCAAGATCAAGAACAAACAAGCATTGGATTTGAGTCACATATCCACAGTGTGGGAGTCCTGGTACTGATTAGATTTATTTGTACCTTTGGGTAAGAATGTCAGCTACTATCTGACTTAGGAGTATTTTCACATAACCTAAGAGACCTTGCAAAGCCCCACCTTCTGTAACCAATACTCTAATTGTGTGGGTATGTTAAAACCTTATGAAACTTGCTGGGGCATGCATGCTTCAGCTTCATCCACAGGGGTTTGTAAAGACTGCTGTGAGGTGCTTGGGCTCATTTTAAGCAGTAGCTGAGATAAGCATGACAGGCTGTTGGCGATATCTCTTCTCCTGGCCCTTTTAGCAACTCTTTATTCTCACTTCCCAAGCTGGGCATAACATTCCCACATTAAATAAAATGTTTGTGTACAGTCTAAAATGTATACATTACATTTGTACTCCTTTGGATGCAGTGATTGACATTTATATAAAAACCTCCCGAAATATATGGTTTTAGAGGTAGTGGTACAGAAAGCAAACTGCATGTTGTGAATGGGTCTTCTGAGGCTGTGAGTGATAATGGAGGGATCAGGAGAGGAAGGAAGAACCCTCGCGAGGAGGGCTCACTAGAAGATTTACACAGGAAGAGAATCAGGGGGATTGATGGGGAGTCTTCTGAGGAGGATTCATTGGGGATTTGGGAGGGGATCTTGAGGTGGAAATGGTGACAGAGGAAGTTGGCATAGATTGGGCACGGGCTCCAGAGGATCTTGGGGAGGAATCTGGGCCCATGGATGCTGTGGATGCTGGAGAGGCTTGGGTATCTTCAGAAGCAGATCCCACATGGTCTGCCTGGAGGAATGAGGGTGGTTCCACAGGTGTGGACAGAGTTGGGTGTGGGCAGGATGATGTTGATTCTGATGAGGAGTTTGGGACGCCTGATCCTAGGGCGTTGGCTGTTTGGAGCTCAGATTCTGATGAGGAACTTGGAACACCTGACCCTAGGGCGTTGGTAGTTTGGACGCCCAAGGAAACCTAAATAAATTGGAAATTTTTGGCCACTATTCTTTGCATGTGGAAAAATGTTGCTGGGCGCCATTGGGTTTCCTGTATGTGATTCTGAAGACTGGCTTGGGACTTTGCAACAGATCTGCTGTTCGCCTTCGTTGTCTTGGCTTTTTGTGCCATCCCGTGATGTGGACCTTCTTGTGACGACTTCACCCTTTGGACTTTGGACTGAATCTCAACTTGGCTTATCTCTACGCTCTCAAACTCGGCTTGGCTTCATTCTTATCTCCGTGGCCGTCTACTGGTGCTGACTGCTGGCTTCGTTCCTGACCCTGTTCTCTTATCCCGACTTCGGGCCGGCTTGACTTCACTACAACACTACGTTCCTTTGGCTGGCCTGGTTTTCGATTCTGCAGTGGCTTGCCGCTAATTCCTCAGTGTTTTTCCAGTTTCCTTTGTTTGTGTCGCTAACAGCGAAGAGCTTTTGGCCCGGTTTGGGTTTTTGCTTTAGTTTGGAATCGCTGCTGTACTCCTGGGTTTTGGGGAAGCTTTTGGGGCTTCGTAGCGATTTAATTTTGTTTGCTTTGTCATTTTAAGCCCGTTTTGTGCTTTTGGGCTGAGTTCAAGTACTTTATATTAAATCCGGATTATATCTCTGGTTAATCCAGATTATATGCCAGTTCATGTTTTTGGCATTTTTTTCTGTTTTGACTGCTTATTAACACTGAAAATAAGTGTTTTAAGCCTCTGACAATTTACTGAATTGTTTTTGAGTTATAACTTAAATAAACTATATTTTGCCCTCAGTTGGCGTCTGACCTTTGACACTGCATTTCAAATTAAAGATAAATATAGGTTTGATATTTTGTTGTATTCTTGTTCCTTTTCAAATTCAGCAAGTGTAGATTTTGTGATTTTTCATTAAATGTCAACTGAACAAATTTTACCTTCACCCCTCCCCCAGTCTTTATATTTGCCTTTATTCATCATCATCTTCCCACTGGTTGCATTATATGCTCATTCAATCTTTGGTACTATCTTCATTTTTCTAAGTTAATGCTCATTCTTCCTTTTAGTAACTAATCCCTCCCCTCTCATTAAGGAAACACATTGCATCAGGTGGGCAACTGTAGGTTTCAATGTGTGATTATCTCTCTCTCACACACACACACACACAAACCCCAGATAAATACCTCTATGGCTTCCAAAATTGGAGTGTTTTGAATTTCCTTCTACACAATCCCTAAAGGAATTATTTATATTTATGGAATAGAATACCTGGATATAGAGTTATCAAAATATTGATAGCAATAGCACTAATGAGGAAAACACGAAACATGCCTTGCATCCAGCACAACCTCTTAGGCCCTATGTCAGTGGAGTAGAAATTAACATTTACTCTGTATTTTGGATAGACTTAAATAAACTATTCAAAGTGATAAACTATCTCCAGATACAATTACATACCCTGAATAGCTCCTTTAAAATTTGAAGCCAAATCTGGAGTGGGTTCACCATCTGCCTTGCTTGCGGGATTAGAAGGACAAATGCATGAGTTATGCACTCAAATGCACTCAAATCTTAATCTTTGCTGCCTTACAGAGGATCTCATCATATGTAGACATTTCCTTGTTTCTACACACTGTAAAAACACAGCCCCACCGTGGTGATGATCATACAATGAAAAGCTACTTCTGAGTATCACCCCATTTTTACAGTATGTAGAAAAGCAGAGCTTTCAGAGCTGGGTCTCTGTCAGCTCTAGTTGTCTCTATGTGCGTAGAATCAGCAAAGCATTTTAACTTTCAGGTGTGATGGCAACTGTTGAGAGTTCTCTGTGTAATACCGTTTTATGACTTATAGTTGTGAGTGTTAAGCGGGGAGTCTTAACACTTTTCCTCAATTCTACTCTTGCTGCAATTACTTAATGAGGATGAACTCTTCGGTGGTAAAATTTCTTTTTTATACTTTTTCTACGGCATTCCAAAATTTCACAATCTTGATTATTTGATGTATTTCACACTTAGAATTAATTTTAATAATTTTAATCATGACATTATTAAAATTACTAAAATTAGTTCTAAGTGTGTAATTAATTTTTGGGAAGTGCTTTTCTTTTTACAAAGAAATATGTAATATATTTCATCTATCTCTATATTTTAATATGATGTGCTATCCTGTTCATCTATTAAAATAAAAATATCTCTGCCAGTAATTAGTGCAAAAATGCACTGATGGTTTATCTTGACCAAAAGTAAACACACATACCATTACAAATGGTAGCTAGAATCAGATTCAGTTTTGTTATTCATATCAATAAAAGAAGGCTATCAAAATTTCCACTGATTTAGTGTTATATTTTTGCATAACAAAAGAAAAATTCCTTCAAAAACATAAATAAAATTAAATACAGATACCATGATATCTCTCTTTTCAAAATCACAATACTTGTGAAATTAAAAGAATAGCATGTATCAAACATGTATATTTCTTAGAATAATAGCATGCAGAAAAAAAGAACCTCCTGTTTGAATACTTGGCTGAGAAACATGGAAAATCTTTCCTTTTAATTAGACCTATATTCATATCTAAACAATAACAGAAGGCTAGCAACATTTCCACTGATTTAGTGATATATTTTTTGCATAGCAAAAATAACATTCCTTCAAATACATAAATAAAATTAAATGCAGATATTGCGACATCTGTCTTTTGGAAATCACAATACTTGTGAAATTACAAAGAACGACATGTATCAAACATTTCTGTTTCTTACATAAATAGCAAACATTTCTTACAACTATTCCTTGCACCTTTAAGTGTTAGAATTGTGTTACTAACGCCAAAGACAGATGAGATCCTTAGTACAGTATTCCTCAATGTCTTCTAAATCAGTGGTCCATCAGATATATTACTTCTTATCTCTTATGTAATTTCTAGACACAGAAGTCTTGTACCAAATTTCTCAAGTAACTCGGGTAGCTGCATGTAGGAAAAAAAACAAGGATGATACAAATAAAAGATGTAATAATGAATCATTTTTAACATGCTCAATTTACAAGTTATACTTAAACAGAATGACATACCAGGCATAACTTACTACACTATTATATGGCCCCTTCTACACTGCTATATAAAATCCAAATTATCTGCTTTAAACTGGATTATATGGCAGTGTAGAATGGGCCTATGTCAAACAGATATTGACATCTGCCAGTCCCTAGTCACAATGTTCTTGGAGGCAGTCCTCCCTGAAGATACTGAAATAAAAGGTTTAAATTATTAATATTCTAATATTCAAAGTTATGTCATGTGTACTATGTTGGATCATACCTCTACCTTTGCCTAGCTGTCTGCTTGGAGACTCCACACCCTCATCATCACTCCATATAACATGTCTTGTTGTGTTAGGACAGTGGTCCCCAACCTTTGGCCCTCCAGGACTTCAGCTCCCACAGTTCCTAACAGCTGGTCAACTGGCTGGGATTTTTGGGAGTTGAAGTCCAAAACACCTGGAGGCCCAAAGGTTGGGAACCACTAAGCTAGGAGAACAACTTTGAGCAGCTGCAGTAAAAACATTTTAAAATCAAAAGATACATTTTCCCAGGCATAATTTTAGATAGCTATGGAGGGGGGGGGGGTTAGTTTAATTTAATTAGAGAGTGTTCTGCCATGATTATTGATACCTTGCTGAATACTTCTGCCACGAAGCTACAGAAGCCCTCTATTTTGGCCTAGAACTGTTTTATCTCCTTGTTTTTAACATGTGATGTATGTATTGATTGTATGACTGCTTTTCATGTTTGATTTTACAATGTGTAATTTGTCACTGTTTTTATTATTGTTGTGAGCCGCCCCGAGTCCCCTCGGGGAGATGGGGCGGGATATAAGAATAAATTTATTATTATTATTATTATTATTATTATTATTATTATTATTATTATTATTATTATTATTATATTAGTGATGAGAGTGCATGCAGAGTGAGATCAAGAATAACTATCAACCTCTAAATTTATATAAAAAAGACCAATTGCTGTTTACTGTATAGATTTAAGTTTCTTTTTTTGTTTTTTGTTTTTTTTCATGTCAGGAGCAACCGGAGTTGCTTCTAGAGTGAGAGAATTGGCCATCTGCAAGGACATTGCCCAGGGGACGCCCGGATGTTTTGATGTTTTACCATTCTTGTGGGAGGCTTCTCTCATGTCCCCGCAAAAAGATTTAAGTAATAATAGTACATTTAAAAGTCTTGCTATGCTCATGTTCCTACTGTAACACATATCCATTTTACAATAAAATATGCCCTATTCCATTGACTCAAAATGGTTTGTGATACCTTCAGTTGGCAACTGCTGCTGGGTACCACTTGCAACAACCTCCTCTGCTGTTTCATTGTGTTCTTGTGAATGAAAATCTACTTTTTAGTTGTTAATTTAGTTCCAAAGTCCAATTCTATTTTCCATTTGTCAGGCTTCAACAGTAAGAACACAACAGCAGTATTGTTCTTTGAGCACATAGCAAACTACTGTGCTAAAAAGAAATTTTTAATATGATTTTTAAAAAATCATCAATACATTTCATCATTTTCTTGATTTGTCTGCACTTCTCTATCTCCATCCATATCTGCTGCAAGTAAAGGAAGATTATTTTTCAGAAGACATGACATAAATTGGATAATAAGCCAGTTCCACATGACAGAAATCCTTATAGTAGTAGTTTAATTTATATTCTATTAAAATCAATCATCATAAGTTTTATTATTCATGTATAGGTTTTGGGTTTTATATTTTCATCATCTTCCACTGGGTGAACCCCTTCTACATGTAGGTCTTTACCTGTTTTATGCAGGAAAAAAGTATTACTGCAGTGTCACAAAGGCATATCTGTAGGAACGTATAACTAACTGGCATTAATACCGTCAAGTTTGCAAAGCCTCCACTTTGGCCTACCAGCAGCAACCCATAGGCTTTTCATGTCTGCTGCTTCTACCAGCCAACTGTATCAAACAGGAAACCACAGTTCCCATTTGGTTGTCATTTTCCTACCTGTTTTAAGTATCAAAATGAACAGAGACACCCTGAGCAATATAGTGTTGTATTGCTGCCCTGAAAAGATGGCGCCTATTTTTACATGCAAGTAAAATCCTTCCCCCGGCAGAACTTTTTAGTGACTGTGCAGACACTAAAGTGCCTTCTTGGCACTTTAGAAGGTGGAGTTTACAGTTATCAAGTAGAAGAAAGTATTATTGGTTGAACTGATTTATTTTGGAGCAAAGGAATCTCATATTTGAAACCTCACACCCTCACTTTTTCGGAACCATAACATTAGGCTTCCCCTTTCTTTGCAGGCAGATCCAATCTTTTTCCTAGTAATGTATTCCTATATACCATATAGTATTTTTACAGCTAGATAGCTGTTCCAGATCTAGAAATATAATGTCTTTGCAATAATGCACATACATAACCTTCCCTAAACTACAATAAATATTCTGATTGAGAACTATGCTGTATCTGGGCTCTGTTAGTCTATGTCAGCCCAATTTACCACCATAGTCTAACCCACACAACTTTGTTGAACTTCAGTTGGCTTTTGTAAATTACTGTGAACATTTATTTAGACTTTATTTCGCTATATAATTCTTGTTTGATCTGTCTGAATATATTGGTTTAATTTATTGATGTTATGTTAAATTCACTGATATTAGGTTTAATTTGATGTTAGGTTTTTAATGCTGTTTTTATATGTGGAGTCTTGTTGGGATTTTATGCAAATATTTATCTGTTTTTGAAGGCATTGAATGTATGCCGTTGTTTGTTGGACTCTGCCCTGAGTCCCTTCGGGAAGATAAAGTAGAATAGAAATAAAGTTATTTATTATTATTATTATTTTATTATGTCACAGCAAACAAGATATACATGCTGGATTTCATATCACAAAATTACAAGTCGAACATTTCCCAAGTGTCTAGGACTGTGTGATGTATTTTCGGATGATGCGCGCAGATCCCAGTTATTATTATTATTATTATTACACAAAAACACAGTATGACATAGCAAATGAGATATATATGCTGGATTTTGTATTTTAAAAATCACAAACTGAATATTTCCCAAGTCTTTAGGACTGTGTGAAGTATTAGTAGTAGTAGCAGTAGCATTATTATTATTATTATTATTATTATTATTATTATTATTATTATTATTATTATATTACCACAGCTGGAATGCTTCTGTGTAGACTGATGGACTAATCAAGTTAGATTAGCATTTAATTTCCAATGCCAAGAATATAAATTGTTGACTCCCCACACCAAAAACAAACAAACGGACGAACAAAAAATCCAAAAACAAATAATTGAACTGTGGGGTGCTGGGGATTAATATTTGAATATGTTTGTAATCAGTATTTCTGTATTTTACCTTTACATTTCTGAAGATAATAGATAGGCAATTAATTGTATAATGTTTGTATATGTATAGATAACATTAAGAAACTTTGTGTTTCATTTGGGGAGAATGAATGTGGGGATGAAGTAAATATAACAGTAGTAGTAGTAACAACAACAACAACAACAAGCCTTTGTTCTACCTGAGAAGACACAAAGAATGTGGTAACATAGAGTTAAATTGCCAGATGTGGTAGTACATACAGTAGAGTCTCACTTATCCAACACTCGCTTATCCAACATTCTGGATTATCCAACACATTTTTGGAGTCAATGTTTTCAATACATCATGATATTTTGGTGCTAAATTTGTAAATACAGTAATTACTATATAGCATTACTGCATATTGAATTACTTTTTCTGTCAAATTTGTTGTATAACATGATGTTTTGGTGCTTAATTTGTAAAATCATAACCTAATTTGATGTTTAATAGGCTTTTCCTTAATCCCTCCTTATTATCCAACATATTCGCTTATCCAACGTTCTGCCAGCCCGTTTACGTTGGATAAATGAGACTCTACTATATTACTAATTGCTTCTTATAACAGGGCCATTCAGTGAAACTCACTGGCATGCAGCCTAAACAATATTCACATCACCACTCCACACAGTAGGCTATCCAGTCTCAAATGAAAAGTCTACCAATCAAGGACCTCTTCAACACTTCAAAGCAAGATGTTCAAGTACTGACCAGGTCATGTAATAAGGAGACTCATTAAAATGTCATGTTGGCATCTCATTCTCTGTAATTTCAACACATTGCTCCAGATATTACACAGAAATATTTCAAAGGTGCCCCTGACCCAGATATGTTTGGAAGTGGAATATGCAGCATTGAAGTCTGGTGGAATCTCCAACTCTATCAATGTTAAAGTTCTGTTCGTGTGCTGATCTGATGGGAGGGATTACATTGAGTATTCCTGTTTGGCAATGCAGGACTGGACTAAATGGTTCTTAGAGTTTCATAAATGTAACATGCAGATATTTTGTATCCGTAACAATGGACTTATTAATTATTTCAATTTATTTTCTATATTTCACTTCTGGAATAGATTATCTGTTGTTAAAGAAGATATATTTTAAAGGATTACTGTCTAGGGACAACCAACTCACAGAAATTATTTTGGAAGTAATAGAGGGTGGAAAATCAAGTGAGATTAAAAGAATGGGAAATGGGAAAGGAGTCCACTGGAAATATCATGAAATCAAAGATTTAATAGATATTTGGGGTCAACAAAAATATCAGGAGGCACTTCAAGCGGTCCATATAAATATCGAAGTGTTTGAGACAATTGCTAGTAAAATGTGAAGTCAAGGCCTTGAGCACAATGCGGAGGAACGCTAACGAAGACAAAAAGTGATGAGACTGGAGTACAAATGGGTGCTTAGGCATAATAAAATATAAGAAAATGCCCCCCATTATGTGCCCCTTCTATGCTGAGCTTGACAATATACTATGAGGTATAAATCCAACAAGGTTAAGTGTAAGTCTGCCAATTAAAAGGGTCTCTGCAAGAGAGCAAAGTCAATCAATGTCAGAAGCAGAACAGCAGTTTGATACCAAAAGAGCCCTTGTAGCTCCAGTGCTGGCAAGTTCGCCATCAAACACTAGTGCAGGAAAAAATGTATTTCAAGGGTATGTAATCCCATTAGATCCAGAAGAAAGAGAAGGAAAAGGGTGAGTTTCCCTTTTATTAGTAGAAGACCTGACCATTTAACAACAACTAATTGTTTGCCCATGTAGTTGCTGAATTAATGTTTCTTATCCATTGGGAAACAACATGTCTTGTAGCTCCATTTGTAAGTGCATTTTTGTTTCTATTCAGTTACAGTAATACAAATGATACCACACTAAAAATCCTTCATAAGTACTTGTGAATGCATGTTCAAGTAACATTTACCTATCTCTTATTCTATGTAGAAATTGCACCCAGAATTGCTGAACTATCCCTGGAATGTGTTTTAAAAAACTTAAAACATGAACCTAAGGAGGAAAGCATGGTGAAAACAGCTAAAATGCAAACGACCAACACTTGGATGCAATTCTTAAGGACATGGCTGAGAACTGTGAAATCTTAAGGATCCTTGGTAGATTTCTGGAAAAATCTTGCATCAGCAAGTATATTTCAGCGATATTGCAATTCTTTTGGGGTCTTTTTCTATGCAAAGTGGAGATGTGTGCCTTTATTTAATGCAAATTGCAAACAAAATGCAAAGAAACAGAAAACATTTTAGTTGATACATCTGTAACTATTCAAATGAGTCTAAAAATAAATGTTGCTTCCTGAAACTTGTGTAGGCAAATCTCTTTCCCTATATAGTCCATACAGAACATCCTAAGTATAAATCAATTCATAGTATGCTCTTTTTTTTCTCATGTCAGGAGCGACTTGACACATCAATACAGACATATTAGAAAAGCATTTTCTTTCAATCCTAAGCAAAACATTTCTGAAAAACATAGTTCCTCTCTAATTAATAAATTAAAATAATAAATTATAATAGGTAAAAAGGTGAAGGTTTTCCCCTGATGTTAAGTCCAGTCATAACCGACTCTGGGGGTTGGTGCTCATCTCCATTTCTAAGCCGAAGAGCCGGCGTTGTCCATAGACACCTCCAAGGTCATGTGGCCAACATGACTGCATGGAATGCCATTACCTTCCCGCCGGAGCGGTACCTATTGATCTACTCACATCTGCATGTTTTCGAACTGCTAGGTTGGCAGGAGCTGGGGCTAACAGCGGGCGCACATTCCGCTCCCAGGATTTGAACCTGGGACCTTTTGGTCTGCAAGTTCAGCAGCTCAGCGCTTTAACACACTGCGCCACCACCAGGGGCCCTAAATTAAAATAGCGAGATTTAAATGTAGTAAATAAATAAATAATAAATAATATTCCTATTTAAAAAAACTTAGAGCAAAGTTGAAAAAGAGCAAAGGATATGTAATGAACAGTACTTACACAGAAAAATACCATGACATGACTACTAGTACAACAGGAACACACAAAGGGTAAGTACTTGTATTACAAATGCTGCACTCACTCCCCAGGTTTTTAATTATGTGCTACATGAAATGCATTGCTCCTCAGAAAGCAGTGATGAAATAGTTTAATGAACTTTTCCCCCTCTCTCACTCTACCAAAATACATTGCCCTTACTGGCTCTGTTGAAACAGGAAGAAGAAGCTCTTCATGTGATTCAACCTCTGGAGAAAGAAGATGTCCTCTTGTCTCACAGAAATTGTGAGACATGCAGAGGCAAGAGTAACATAGATTTCCTCGGCAACAGTTAAACAAGAAGACACACATCTCCATCTGGACTGAAGTCCAAATGCCGTTTCAATCATATTTCTTAACCTGTTATGTAGGAGCCTCCAGTGGCGTAGAGGGGTAAAGCCTTGTGACTTTAAGCTGCCAGGTTCGAATCCCACCCGGGGAGAGCGCGGATGAGCTCCCTCTATCAGCTCCAGCTCCATACGGGGACATGAGAAAAGGATGGTAAAAACATCAAAACATCCGGGCGTCCCCTGGGCAACGTCCTTGCAGACGGCCAATTCTCTCACACTAGAAGCGACTCAGGTTGCTCCTGACACGAAAATAAAAAACCTGTTATGTACAAGGTTGAAATTCTGTTTCCTCTCGTCAAGATTTCCACCATAGGGTTTCATCAGCCCCTTGCGAAAAGGATAGGCTCCATCACCCAGAATTATTGGTGGCACTGCAACCTCGTTGATGATTATGTTTGGATTCCCAGAGACAAATGCTCCTTGCATGGCTTGATAAAGTGAGGAATTTTCTAAAAATGTGTGCAGCAATGCAGAAAATGATTTTCCTAGAAATTCTAAAATTGTGCAGCCACAAGTCTTCACCCCAAAGGGATAGCACTTCACCACTTTCTGTGGGTATGAGGCCTAATCTAATCTAATCTTCTAGGGTCTGGGGTTGATCCATACTAGCCAAGCACATCAGTTTATCCTGCAATCAAATCTACATGCCTGGTATAATAAAACTCTTTATTTATATTCTGCTTTATTTCCCCAGGAGCCCCGGTGGTGAAGTGTGTTAAAGCACTGAAGCTGCTGAACTTGCAGACCGAAAGATCCCAGGTTCAAATCCTGAGATGGGAGTGAGCACCCACTGTTAGCTCCAGCTTCTGCCAACCTAGCAGTTTGAAAACATGCCAATGTGAGTAGATCAATAGGTACCGCACCGGCGGGAAGGTAACGGAGCTCCATGCAGTCATGCCAGCCACATGACCTTGGAGGTGTCTACGGACAACGTGGCTCTTTGGCTTAGAAATGGAGATGAGCACCAACCCCCAGAGTCAGACATGACTGGACTTAACATCAGGGGAAAACCTTTAAACCTTATTTCCCCAGAGGGACTCAGAGCAGATTACAGTACATATAAGGCAAATATTCAATGCTTTTTAACATAAACAGCAACATACTGTGGTCCTTAATGTTGCCAATAGACTAGTTTTCATTTGTATTAACTTGTTGCATTATCCCGCTCAAATTTCTGAGTGTTAATCACAATGTGCCTTTGTTTGTTTGTCAAAAAAAAAAAGAATCTTGAAGAACTGTTTCTTATTTAATCCCTTCTCATTCTACAGAGTCTTGTCATTTTGAATTGATTGCTTTATCTATACAGCATCTAAACAAAGGATCTTCCTTGTCTTTAGATGCTACTACCATTTTAATGCTTGTCATCTTCCACATTGATTTTTTGTAATATTTTTCTGTCAGTTTTTCTGCTGTATTTCTCTCTCCCTTACTGCAAATGTTTCATCTCATTCCATTTCTAGCTTCCTTCAAGCCTTCTGAAAATGTGTCAGGACAAGTGCAGGTATGAGAAGCCACTCTCAGCATTCCTGAGAAAAGCAGCCCTTTATTACCAGTTATTCTCAGAGAACTGTCATGAACTAGTATATGTTGAAAGGAATCAGCATGTGTCTCAGGTAAATTAATATCTCAGAACCGCTGGGTGACATTAGCAGAGAGGGTAACACAAAAATAACTGCCTTTAAGACATGACTATATTTTGGAGGAAGGAATATAATTCTATCTGATATGGTATGGGAAGAGATCCAGAGATGCAAAGAGATCCATAGAGGTGACACCATGAGGTACACATTGAGTGACTCCAACTTTAATGATGTCCCTAGAAAACACAAATACTAGCCACAGAGCACATCTATTTCAAGATAGGGGAACACTGATTTGAATGTGCAGACTTATAAGGAGGAGAAGGGTTGGGTTAAACAATTTGAAATCCAGTGCTTACTTAGAGGAGGGCTTCAAAATAAAGGGACAATATGATTATTTCCCTGGAACACATGCAAACACAGAGAGAGCAAAGAATATTTTAAAATATTAAATTGTCTTCATTGAATGTTGGGAAACTTTAAATAGGATTATATCTTTACTGTTTAGGAATTATTCTGTGTTAAAATATACCTCTGTTGAACAGGAAATAGTATTTTCAGATCATAAAACAAATTTCATGGACATACAAAACTATTTCTATGTGGAAAACATATTCTCAAAATAGAAAGCACGTTTCCTGGATACAAAACAAGTTTTTTGTACAGAAAACACCATATTCAGAGGGAAAGATTCTTTGCAAAAAATAGTGTTTCCCATGCAAAAAACAACAACCAATGCTTCTAATCTCCCTTAAATCCTGACCTGAGAAAAACCTTCAAAAATTGTACTTTTTAAACAAGCAAAGAGAAGAAAATAATTCTCCAGGAGAACAAAATCTAAGAAAGTGTCCATCACATTGTGTTTACTGTAAACATTAGGGCAAATTAAAAATTTGTTAGCTGCTCTGAAAAAATATGCATACAAGAAGGAAAGAGGGATGATTGCAACTGGAGGGATGATTACTGAGGCAAAGAAGGCTTTTTTTTCGTGTCAGGAGCAACTTGAGTCGCTTCTGAAGTGAGAGAATTGGCTGTCTGCAAGGACGTTGCCCAGGAGACACCTGGATGTTTTTAATGTTTTTACATCCTTGTGGGAGGCTTCCAACATGTCCCCGCATGGAGCTGGAGCTGATAGAGGGAGCTCATCCACGCTCTCCCTGGATGGGATTCGAACCTGGAAGCCTTCAGGTCAGCAACCCAACCTTCAAGTCACGAGGTTTTAATCCACTTCGCCATCGGGGGCTCCTTAGGGTTTCTTCTGCTGCACTGTACTGACATGTGTAAAAGAAGAAGAGTAATTATGGCATAACTACCATGAGTATGGATTTCAGATAATATTTTCTGGGAAGGTCCTGATTCAGTTTCTGAAGGAAAATAGAGATTTTCCTCCTTCATAGAATCAAAGAGTTGGAAGAGACCTCATGGGCCATCCAGTCCAACCCCCTGTCAAGAAGCAGTAAGATGACATTCAAAGCACCCCCGACAGATGGCCATCCAGCCTCTGCTTAAAGCCTCCAAAGAAGGAGCCTCAACCACACTCCAGGGCAGAGTTCCAGTGCCAAACATCTCTCACAGTGAGGAAGTTCTTCCTAATGTTCAGGTGGAATCTCCTTTCCTGTAGTTTGAAGCCATTGTTCCGCATCCTAGTCTCCAGGGCAGCAGAAAACAAGCTTGCTCCCTCCTCCCTATGACTTCACATATTTGTACATGGCTATCATGTCTCCTCTCAGCCTTCTCTTCTGTAGGCTAAACATGCCCAGCCCTTTAAGCCGCTTCTCATATAGCTTGTTTTCTAGATCTTCGAAAATTTTAGTCACCCTCCTCTGGACACATTCCACCTTGTCAACATCTCTCTTTAATTGCGGTGCCCAGAATTGGACACAGGTGTGGTCTGACCAAGGCAGAATAGAGAGGTAGCATGACTTCCCTGGATCTAGACACTATACTCCTATTTATGCAGTCCAAAATCCCATTGGCTTTTTTTGCCGCCACATCACATTGTTGGCTCATGTTTAACTTGTTGTCCATAAGGACTCCAAGATCCTTTTCACACGTACTGCTGTCGAGGCAGGCGTCCCCCATTCTGTATCTTTGCATTTCATTTTTTCTGCCTAAGAGGAGTATCTTGCATTTGTCCCTGTTGAACTTCATTTTGTTAAGTTTCATTTTGTTAGCTCATCTCTCTAACCTCTTAAGATCATTTTGAATTCTGCTCCAGTCTTCTGGAATATGAGCTATCCCTCACAGTTTGGTGTCATCTGCGAACTTGATGATCATGCCTTCTGGGTCTTCATCTAAGTCATTAATAAAGATGTTAAAAAGAACCGGGCCTAGGACGGAACCCTGCAGCACTCCACTAGTGACTTCTTTCCAGGATGAAGAACATGCATTGGTGAGCACTCTTTGGATTCGTTCACTTAGCCAGTTACAGATCTACATAACTGTGATTTTGCCCAGCCCATATTTGACTAGCTTGTTTGTCAGAAGGTCATGGGGGACCTTGTCGAAGGCCTTACTGAAATCCAGATACACTATATCCACGTCGTTCCCCGCATCTACCTAGCTTGTAACTCTATCAAAAGAAGAGATCAGATTGGTCTGGCATGATTTGTTTTAAATAAATTTGTTTAGTACAGCCAGGTGTTCCTGGACAACTTGTTTCCTTATTTGGGGTTGGCTTTCCTCTAATCATCCACTTCATGTTGCTGAAGTTGTGGCTGGCTTTCTTTTTGTGAGAATACTGAGGCAAAGAAGGCATTAAATAGTTCTGCCTTTTCTCTATCCCCTGTCAGCATTACCCCATCTTCTCGCAGAGGCCCTATTGCCTCCTTGTTCTTCCTCTTCCTACCGACTTAAGCAAAGAAGCCCTTTTTATTGTTTTTAATGTCTCTGGCAAGCCTGAGCTCGTTTTGCGCTTTAGCCTTGCGAACCTTTTCCCTACAGGAGTTGGCTATTCATTTGAATTCTTCTTTGGTGATTTCTCCCTTTTTCCACTTCTTGTGCATGTCTCTTTTGAGTCTTAGCCTGGTTAGAAGTTCTTTGAACATCCATTCTGGCTTCTTCACACTTGTCATATTTTTTTTCTTTGTTGGCACTGTTTGCATTTGCGCCTTGAGTATTTCACTTTTTAAAAACTCCCATCCATCCTTAACTCCCTTGTCTTTTAATATTGGCGTCCATGGAATGCTGCTCAGTATTTCCTTCATTTTTTGGAAGTTAGCTCTCCTAAAGTCCAGAATATGGGTTTGACTTCCTGAGGGTATGCTTGATTCTGGCCACAGAGGGAGCAGCTGCTTCATCATCCACTGTGAGGCTGACTTTCTCATTCTAAACACTGCTGGATGATTTTTATGGTGTTGTAAATTAGTTAACTCTCTGACCCCAGAGTCGGTCACGACAGGATTTAACGTCAGGGGAAACCTTTACCTTTACCTTTAAATTAGTTAAATTAGCCTCCCCACATAAGTGGTACCAAAATTTCTTACTTGATAGATGCAACTATCTTTCGTGTTGCTTAGGTCAACTACGAGCAGGGCTATTTTTTATTTTAATGGTTGGGTGCTCACTCCGACATGGGCTGGCCTCAAACTCATGACCTCTTGGTCATAGTGATTTACTGCATCTGGCTACTAACCAGCCTGTGCCACAGCCTGGCCCTGGTTTATTTGCACTTGTATAATTTTTTTTTCTTGGTTGGCACTGTTTGCAATTGCACCTTGAGTATTTCACTTTTGAAAAACTCCCATCCATCCTTAACTCCCTTGTCTTTTAGTATTGGCGTCCATGGAATGTCGCTAAGTATTTCCTTCATTTTTTGGAAGTCAGCTCTCCTAAAGTCCAGAATACGGGTTTGACTTGCCTTAGTTTCAGCCTTCCTTTGTATTGCAAACTGCTGGAGCACATGATCACTTGCCCCTAAGGATCCGACCACTTCAACTGCATTGATCAGTTTCTCCATGTTTGTTAGGATGAGATCGAGAGTAGCCGATCTCCTTGTGGCCTCTTCTACCTTCTAGACCATAAAATTTCTGCAAGGCAAGTGAGGAATTTGTTCGACTTCCTACTCTTGGCCGAGTTTGTTTTCCAGTAGATATCAGGGTAGTTGAAATCACCCATGACTACTGTATCTCTTCTTTGTGTGTGTTTGGTCAACTGCTGACAGAAGGCTTCATCAAGTTCTTCATCCTGGCATGGAGGTCTGTAGTAGACACTAGGCTTGTCTGATCGATGGAAAAAATGTTTCAATTCTCGTTTCTAAAGTAGGGGGTGCTGGTGCTTCAATATAGAAAGTATTTCCGAATTTTTCACCCAAAAATTTCGGACATTTCCAAAAATTCGTAATGATTCTTAATGTTTCTAAAATGGCGGATGCACATGCGCAATCGCCCAAAAAAAAAGGAAACTGGGGGGACTTTTACAGGGCTCTCCCGCCCTCATTTCTTGAGCTATCCTCATCAAATTTGGTACAGTGGGAGATCACATTCAACACTCTTTGCTCAACAAATTGCAGAACGTTTCCTGTCTCCTATGATTTTTGGTGAATTTTCATAACTTTTTATAATACACTATTTTTCAATATTTGAAGAAACCTGTTCCTGGTTTGAAAGTCTTATTTCCTGTTCAATTGGGTTCTTATTACTGTGAAAGTCTCTCTTCTACTTGTGTAGACTTTGGATTAGAAACGCAGCACACTCCAAGCAATGCCTTGACAGGATTGGCAATGTCCTTTGGAAACTATAAATTGCCTTGGACCTTATTGATTGATGGTGCCCCTGGCTGACCTTGTGATGGCAAAAATAAAACTCTGGCGGAGGACTTTGGATTAGAAACGCAGCACACACCAAGCAATGCCTTGACAGGATTGGCAATGTCCTTTGGAAACTATAAATTTCCTTGGACCCTCTATTGAATCAAATCAATGTCTGACCTTGTGATTGCAAAAATAAAACTCAGCCCAAGGCTTGGGATTAGAAACGGAGCGTGAGGAAAGCAATGCCTTGGCTGGAGTGCCCGCGTCCTTTGGAAACTATAAATTGCTTTGGACCCTCTATTGAATCAAATCAATGTCTGACTTTGTGATTGCAGAAATAAAACTCAGCCCATGGCTTGGGAATAGAAACGGAGCGTGAGGGAAGCAATGCCTTGACAGGGGTGCCACTGTCCTTTGAAAACTATAAATTGCCTTTGAACCTTTTGATCTATGGTGCCACTGGCTGACCTTGTGATTGCCAAAATGAAACTCTGGCCAAGGACTTTGGATTAGAAACGCAACACACGCCAAGCAATGCCTTGACAGGATTGGCAATGTCCTTTGGAAACTATTTCTTCCAATGTACCCTTTTAGGTTTGAAAACAATGTGTGTCTTTGTGATTGATGCAATAACACTCAGCCCGGGGGCTTGGGATTACAAACGGAGTGTGAGGGAAGCAATGCCCTCACAGGAACGCACACGTCCTTTGGAAACTCTAACTTCCAATGTCCCCCCCCCCTTTTAGGATTGCTAAGAAGGGCTGATCTAGTGATTGCTAAATTCCAAAAAAAACACAAAAAGGCAGTGTAAAGATGCTGAGGGTGATGTGGCAGAGAATGGAATCCCTTTTGAATCCCACCGCTTTACCACCAATGTGTACAGAGGTGAGGTGTCTGACAGGAATGTGTGACAGAGATGGGATCCCTCTGATCCTACACACACACACGCCGATACCACCAATTAATAAAGATGTATATGAGAGATGATGTTATTTGATTATTTAGTTGACTATCTTCTTCGCTGCCACCAATGGAAGAGACGTCAGGCAGATGGCACTGGTTCTTTCAAGCTTTCTCTATTTGTTTTACTTCAGATGTTGTTGTTTAACTTAATATAAGAGTATGACAGAGGCTTGGTTAGAATAAAATCAAAACAAGTTTATTGCAGGTACAGAGCTTGATGGTTTCAGATAACTTGTTAAAGGCACTTCGCTTAATGGTTACAAACAGTTATGAGGTGGTCAAACTTTCAAAATACTTCTTTCTCTGGATTACACTAAACCCTGATCCTCCTGGATCCCCTGGGATTAATGTTCCCTAATCCACAGACTCTATAACTGACCCTAGACAAATCACCTAACTTGCCTAGTCTGGTCCAACCTAAATCTGACTCAAATCCTTCTATTTAAGCCAGCCTGATTCTCCTCAGAAGAATCAGTTCCTCCACTGTGACTAGAAAATCACAGACTGTCTAAAATAATTCTCTTTATTTTAGACCTGACTCAAATTCTTTTGAGTCACCCTGATCCTCTACACAAGAATCAGTTCCTTCACTGTGAATGGAAATCACAGACTGACTAACTGCTGGGTTTTTAAAACATTCCCCCTTTTCCTTTCCAGGCGGCGGTTGGCTCCGCCCCTGTTGCTATGGTAACCTGTTCTAGCATTCTAAGATGGCTACCTTCCCCCATACACATTGTCAATTCAAATACTCACCATTTTAAACTTAGCCAAACCTGACTGTTTAAACAAAATTAAATACACATATCATCTATAAACAAAATATAATTATACACTTCTTCACAGGCAGAGGGTCTCTCTCTGGAGTAGAAGAGTAGAGGACCCCTAGCACTGCACTTGCAGGAATGCAGACGTCCTTTGGAAACTATAATTTTCAAGTCCCCCCCCCCTTTCAGGATTGCAAAGAAGGGCTGATGTGGTGATTGCTAAATTCCAAAAAAAAAACCCAAAAAGGCAGATGTTTAGAAATGGAGTGCCAGGTAAGCAATACCTTGGCGCCCACGTCTTTTGGAAAATAAAAATTCCCTAAAGCCACAGCAAGGACTCTGCCACAAGCCCCAAGCAAATTTCCCAAAAAACAAACAAACACAATATCGAACCTGCAACAACAGACACTCTACCCCCTATAGCCAGAACAGTCACTTAGCCCTCTCTCCCCCAAGCAAGCAAGCAGCTTCCCAGCGTGTGCGAACCACCCTCTCTGCTCGGTATCCTAGCCCAGAATGACTTGGCTCGGTTGGGGAGGGGATTTTTATAGAGATCCTGCACGTGGATGCGGAGGACGCTAGCCCCCACCTTTTTCAGCCATCGTGGAAGTCTCTGATTGGCCAGGGAGCGGTAGCCATTTTAGGCTGCGCTAGGCTCCCATTCATGTTAGGTTGCAGAAACAAAAAAAAAATTATTATTATTATTTTTAAAAAAAAATTAAAAAAAATTTGGGGAGGAAAAAATATAACGAAACATTTAAGACACAATTAGAGAATGGGCCAACAATGGTTTGAATTACATTGCCAGTTGCGCCCAGGGAAAATGTTTCAATACTCGTTTCAAAAAGCGAGAACAATCCGAAATAATAACGAAACGAGAATCATAACGAAAATTTGGACAACCCTAGTAGACACCCATAACGAGATCTTTTTGAGTCCCGGCTCCCTTGATTCTTATCCAGATTCTTTCAAGCTGGTTTTCCAGATTGCAGTCTTGCATCTCTTTTGCAATGTATATGTATATTAATCCCATGTATATTAATACCAGCTAGTACATTTTAAAGTTTCTTTTACCATTCTTTTTTATTTTTTTATCCTGCTATCTGATATCTTGAGTGAAGATATTATAATACTGAGCCAGAACAACTAAATTATATGTATCTCCTTATTGTTAATTCAGACACATTAATCCAATTTCCAGCTCTTCGGTTAATTGTGTGTATGTTCCCCAAGGCTTCGTTAAAAGACAACAATTATAAAACTCCTTTATGTGGTGTTCTGTTATCAAGCCAAAACTTTGTTGAACTCTTCCTTAAATATTTCATAGTAATTTGCTTCTTCCAATCATATTTCCCCATAAATGTTTGCTACACTATTCTAGATATTAGACCTTAAATATCTTATTTGTGTCTCATCTTTCATATCTATATCAATATATGTTCTTTCAAACTTCATTAAAACTAATCAATGTTTTCTGCTTTATAATGTTTAGGAAAACCGTTTATATCATGGGGAAGGAAACTGCAAAAGTCAGGTCCAAGCAGTAATTCAGACACAGAGGCATATCTGAATCTAAACTATGTCAAAATCTTGCTCTCTCAAAATCTCAGTATCATTTTTCTGACTTAGAGAAAGTCAACACTGGCCACTTCAGCCAAAATAAATCTGGAACATTTATGCTTCACACTTCCCTCAGAGACAGACAGAATGCAGCCAACTCCATTGTGGTACTGCTTTGATGTCCAGGTTGTCCAATCAAACCAAGACTGCATCTACCCTGTAGGACCATCTCCTTGTCACCCTGACAGCCTAGCTAGTTATGAAACTCTGTATGAACACCTGGCCATTGCCTGTTATGTCTGTGATGTCATTATGGCATAATATTCTTCTTTCTTGCTGTCATGAGGGCACCCTCCTCTGATCACAATGGTCAGGTGCTCACACAGAACTCTGACCATCAGGTATCAGTGGTAGCAACACAAGGACAAGATATCCAATTTCTTTGCAGTAACCACTACAGGAAAAGGGTAATGCCACAATGTCCACCTGTGAAACAAATACATTAATTTGGATTCAGTAAAATAAATATTTATGTAAGTGTCATTGATTCAGTCTACTCTGAGATGAACAATTGGATTTAACCCATGGTTGTACAGGTCAATTTAACTGGATTTCCAAGACCCAGCATACCTTATGTTGAATCAGGCCTTAATTTTATCCTCTCTTTCTATACTTACATAGCAACATTCATATACGTTAATGCTCAGTATGAGGGAAGAAAAGAGGCATGTAGAGAACTCATAGTATTAATGCAGGGAGGTGGTTACTAAACCTTTCTACTGTATATGTTCCTTAATTAACACTATAAATATTGATTCCTTCCTGATTTACACTCTTGATCAAATTCATAATAACATCTCTTGCTATGGTGTTATAATAACATCTGTTGAACAAATGGTAATTTTCTTAAATGCTTTCTTCTTCCAAAAACGCCTGGGATTATCATCTTTAGCAGGTAACATTTATTGGTTTCAAATTATGAAATAGCATTTGTCTGCTTTTAACTGCATTCCATATATATATATATATATATATATATATATATATATATATATATACTAGCTGTGCCCGGCCACGCGTTGCTGTGGCGAAGTCTGGTGTTCTGGGAAATAAAGTATTGAGGAATTGGTGGTAGTTAAGGTCAAGGGTAAAGGTTTTCCCCTGACATTAAGTCTAGTCGTGTCTGACTCTGGAGGTTGGTGCTCATCTCCATTTCTAAGCCGAAGAGCCAGCGTTGTCCGTAGACCCCTCCAAGGTCATGTGGGATGACTACATGGAGCGGCGTTACCTTCCCGCCGGAGCAGTACCTATTGATGCACTCACATTTGCATGTTTTCAAACTTCTGGGTTGGCAGAAGCTGGAGCTAACAGTGGGGGCTCTCTCCGCTCCCCCAATTCAAACCTGTGGCCTTTCAGTCCAGAAGTTCAGCAATTCAGCGCTTTAACACGCTGCGCCATCAGGGGATATTATTTCCTAAAGGTTGTGAATATACAATATTTCTGATGGTTTTTTTTTTTGTTGGAGGCAAGTATGAATGCTGCAATTAGGAAAAATGATTAGGATGTAATGGCCTTGCAGCTTTAAAGCCTGGCTGTTTCCTCCCTGAGTGAATTTTTTGTTGGGAGGTGTTAGCTGGCCCTGATTGTTTCCTGTCTGGAATTCCCTTGTTTTCAGAGTGGTGTTGTTTGCAATATTTTATGTGCTTCTACTGTCTGTGGCCCTGAGAAAACAGAGGATTTTCCAGACTTTGATGATGGGAATACTTTGTTGGGAGGTGTTAGCTGGCCCTGATTGTTTCCTGTCTGGAATACCCTTGTTTTCAGAGTGATGTTGTTTGCGATATTTTATGTGCTTCTACTGTCTGTGGCCCTGAGAAAACAGGATTTGCCAGACTTTGATGATGGGAATACTTTGTTGGGAGGTGTTAGCTGGCCCTGATTGTTTCCTGTGTGGAATTCCCCTGTTTATTTACTGTCCTGGTTTTAGAGATTATATTGTTCTGCATTATTCTATCCCAGTAATTATTTCATATTAAAGAATCTCACTTATCCAACATTCGCTTATACAATGTTCTGGATTATCCAATGCAGTCTGCCTTTTCATAATCAATGTTTTTGTAGTCAGTGTTTTAAATTCATTGTGATATTTTAGTGGTAAATTTGTAAATACAGTACAGTAGAGTCTCACTTATCCAACATAAACGGGCCGGCAGAACGTTGGATAAGCGAATATGTTGGATAATGAGGAATTAAGGATAACCCTATTAAACATCAAATAAAGTTATGATTTTACAAATTAAGCACCAAAACATCATGTTAGACAACAAATTTGTCAGAAAAAGTAGTTCAGTACACAGTAATGCTATATAGTAATTACTGTATTTATGAATTTAGCACCAAAATATCACGATATATTGAAAGCATTGACTACAAAAATGCGTTGGATAATCCAGAACGTTGGATAAGCGAGTGTTGGATAAGTGAGACTCTACTGTAATTACAACATAGCATTACTGAGCATGGAACTACTTTTTCTGTCAAATTTGTTGTATAATATGATGTTTTGGTGCTTAATTTGTATAACGATTACCTAATTTGATGTTTAATTGGCTTTTCCTGAATCCCTTCTTATTATCCAACATATTCACTTATCCTGCCGGACTGTTTACGTTGGATAAGTGAGACTCTACTGTAATTACAACATAGCATTACTGAGCATGGAACTACTTTTTCTGTCAAATTTGTTGTATAATATGATGTTTTGGTGCTTAATTTGTATAACGATTACCTAATTTGATGTTTAATTGGCTTTTCCTGAATCCCTTCTTATTATCCAACATATTCACTTATCCTGCCGGACTGTTTACGTTGGATAAGTGAGACTCTCCTGTATATTTCTAATCTTATATTATCTGCTCAGAACTGGATTATATGAGGCCCCTTCTTCACAGCTGTATAAAATGCACACTGAAGTGGATTATATGGTAGTGTGGAGTCAAGATAATCCAGTGCAAAGCAGATAATATAAGATTATAAATGGGTTATATAGCTGTGTGGAAGGGCCTTGAGTCTACACTGCCATATAATCCAGTGCAAATCTGATAATCTGTGGAAGAAGTCTAAGTGAGGCCTAAATCTGCCTGTCCCCTAACTGAAACCTGGCTGTCCCTTGGTTGCTAGGCAACCAAGTGGGCAGAGATTAGCCCTCTAAACTGGCAGCAATTGGATAAAAAAAAGTATTGCTCTCCCTCTAATTCGGACTTTATTTTTCTTTTCTTTTTGTTGTATCAACCTTGAGGCGTGGATGATGGGTTGTGTTGTCAAATTTTGAGGTTGGGGGGCCTGTACTTTTGTTGTTTTGTGAATTGCCGTGATGCCATCACTCTTTTATATATATATATATATATATATATATATATATATATATATATATATGGGTTATTTTAACTAGATTTTCTAAAAATATGTTTTTTTTTTCCTTTCTGCTTCTACAAGACACATCCTTTCTGTTTTCAATTCCTTCAGCAGTTTTCTGTTCCAAATTCTTCTTCCTCCCTCGGCTTCTCTTTCTTTCTCCCTTAAACCCATCTCCAGTGGAACTTACTCATTTCTTATGATAAAATATCTCATGGCTTCAGATATTCCTTTCCCTTTACCTGATTGTAAGAAAAGTCTTCTCCCATTTCTGATATAGGAAAAAAGGGAAAGATAGCCACATCTCAGTTCATGTCCAGATATCTGATGACCCAAGAGTAAGCCTGAAAGTCAATGTATGCATCTGTGTCACCATAGAGACTATATATTATGACCTCAGAGGAAAAGTCTATTTGTACAACATGCTGCTAAGTGGGCTTTGTCACCATAGAAACAATTGTGTGGCCAAACTTCTCTCACAAATAATGAGATAACAAAAAAGAAATGAAAATATAGAATTAAGTTTAAACTGGATTAGGGTATTTCTAGTTTGAAGTAGTAGTGGAGAGAAAGTCTTATTTCCCTTAGGCTGTCATCCTTTTTCCTATAGCCATTTGCCTGGGTGTAAGGCCCCTTGAACTTAATTATATGTTTTGTATTCTAGCTAACTAGTTCATAGCTTTACAATATATGAAGTAACTTTTTTATCCCCCCCCCCCCAAAATGCTTATGGTTAAAGCTTTCACAAAATCATTAAAATCTAAATAGAAATGAATATTCAATTTTTGTGTAAAGTTGAATAGGTCACAATGGCTGCTCATATGTTCTACTTGCAGAAAACCTCTGTATCAATATCAAGTTCCTTAGTTTTAAGGGCGGAAGGCATTTAGTAAGCAACTAGCTGTGCTCGGCCACACATTGCTGTGGCGTTGTCTGGTGGTGTTGGTGAGAAATTGTTGAGGAGGTGGTGGTATTGAATGTCTGTTGTATGGTTGTCTTTATGTTTAGTATGCATTTGGTTGTTTGTGTACTGTCAAAGTGGTGAGGGTAGAGGGGGTCTATGTCCCTGTGTAGAATTGTATAGTATTTATATGTTGTCCATGTGTTGTGAATGCTTGGATTGTGTCCTGCTGCATAGTAGAAAGGGTTGGGCTGGATGGCCCTTAGGGGTCTCTCCAAACTCTTGTGCCTGTCCCCTGGGCTGAGTAGGTTGCTAGGAGACCAAATGGGCAGAACTTAGCCTTGTAACTGGCAGCAATTGGATAAAAACAATTATTTCTCTCCTTCTAATTAGGACTTTATTTTCCTTTTCTTTTTGTTGTATCAACCTAGAGCCATGGATGATGGGTTGTGTTGTCAAATTTTGAGGTTGGGAGCCCTGTAGTTTTGTTGTTTTGTCCGCTGCCCTGATGCCATCACTCTTTATATATATATATATATATATATATATATATATATATATATATATGAGAAAAATTTCTGCCTAAGGCTTCCTCTACATGTCCCACAAAATCCAATTCCAGGACTGGCCCTGGGATGGCTAATGTCTACCTTATGCTGATGTAACATTGGAGCAGAGTTGAGATCATCCATTCAGGCCAAACATGTTTCTATCCCACTGCCTGGTCATCCTTATATTGGCTGTCCTTTGTTGCTGCTGCTACACCTCCTGCCATCATTCTGCTGCTCCAATGGGATAGAGTTCAGACCCATTCTGGTCTTAATGGGTGTCTATCCTTACTTTTGCTGTATTTTGTTGCTGCAGTAAGTGGCCACAGAGCTCTATCTGACTGAGCCCAGATAGAGTCCAAACAGTCCAGTTGGGTCAAACTGAATCAGAATTTCAAAACCCGGTCTCCAGAGATGTAGACCAACACTCAAGTCACTGTCTCACAGTGCTGAAAATCTCAGTGTTCTATAGGATGGAGCCATGGCATGGTTCTTCCTTTGCTATACATACACTCATGAAAAACAAAGTGCATATTCACTGCATGAGGGGAATACATACTTGATACATCTTTGACTATTGCTCAGAACAGACACAATGCATATCATTCATCTCTGGCATGAATTTGCAAATTGAGAGCTCTAATGGGATAGGAAGTTCACTGACTATCTTTAATCACAATGTTTGCAGGAAGGGAGGCTACATATCTTATATGTTCTGGCTGATAGGAGTATGAGACTGCCTACATGGTTTTCAAGTTTTCTTCCTGTTAAGAAAATCAACAGGAAAAAAACTCTCAAACGTCAGGTAGAGAATCTCATACTGAACAGAATACCAGTTTACTTAACAGGAAGAAAACCCATTTTGTAGAAATTTGGATTTGGCTTGGTTTTTACCAAAAAAATTAGCTTGTTTTATTTCTTGGCACACAAAGACTCAATTAAAGATGCATGAGTCAAAAACATACTTTTCTGTCCTGAAATGAAAAACAAAGTGGAACCTCATTGTGGTTAATAATTTTTGATGACATTATTTTATGTGTCAGGGAGATTTTCACATTGAGGAGAACGCAGATGAGCTCCCTCTATCAGCTCCAGCTCCATGCGGGGACATGAGAGAAGCCTCCCACAAGGATAGTAAAACATCAAAATATCTGGGCATCCCCTGGGCAACGTCCTTGCAGACGGCCAATTCTCTCACTCCAGAAGCTACTTGCAGTTTCTCAAGTCGCTCCTGACACGAAAACAAAACAAAACAAACAAACAAACAAACAAACAAAAAAACCAAAACATTGAGGATGAGAAAAATTGCAAAGATTCTATTTCTTGAACAAATGGAAATATAGATTGGGATTTAGATGCACCAAACACCAATCATATGAAAGTATATAATGTACATTGGTTTGATGAGGAGAGCTCAGATGAGGAGTCTGATGCTGTTAAAAATCAATGTATTTATTTTCTTTTTAGGTATTGTCCAAATTTTGTCAATGTATATTTAATTCTGCCAGTGAATAATTGCAATTCAAATTCATTATAATTAAAGCAGTAAACTTTTATTGTGCTGAAAAGCCAGCAAGACAGTACTGCTATTTTTAAACATCTATTATGATGTGAAGACACTTTTCTTTCTTTCACAGCCCACTTGATTCACATTTTAGTTGAAAAACTAGTACATTAGTTTCCCTTTTATCTCCTTCTATGTTGATGATGAATACAATTGGTTAATGCAACTATTCTTTCTCCTTCCCTTCTCATCCATTCCTGTTGGTTGAACTTAAGCATGAGATATTTCTATATGGGTTGTTATTCTTACAAGGGTCAAAGGGAAACATTCTGATTTTCCAACTGTACTCCCTCCAACTTCAGGAGACGAGCATACAAGTGATAGTTAGAAGGGACATATGAGGCCATAACAATGAGGTTTGCAGCCCATAAAAGAAAATAGCTTTAGAAGGACCACCAATTCAAATGCAATTAAGGCATAATCTCATTATTTTCATTGCTACTCAGTATGACCTTGGGGAAAAAGTGAAAACACCATCTCCACAAGTGTTTGTGGTGGTGGTTGTTATTGTAGTTGGTGATTGCTTTGATCATTAAACTTTTCAAAATATTTGCATGAGGCCTTACAGTGGCCATTTTGTCTCAAAGTGGTACTTTACTTCTCTTTTTTTCTGCTTTTTTGGCTATCTATGTATGTCTGTCTGCACAAATATCACTAAATATTGTTATCTAATGCCCAGGTGCATGTGCTCTTATTTGGAGGAGTTCTGTCAATTTAATATATGTCTATCAATACTATGGGTATGTGTCCCAATAATATAAGGAAAGTGCCAAGCCAAAAGGAGCATGAATTGGCAGAACAAAATTTACAACAGCAAACTTCAAACCCACCCACAAGGCTACCAATCTGAAATATGATAAGGTTCATCTTCTCTTTGTCTTTTAATTAATTTTGATTCAGATGTGATGCCTGAATCATATCAGATGAAGTCCTATACCATGATGCCTGAATCATACACAGATGAAGTCCACTTCCTGATCGTATGAGTTGTTCAACAGTTGAACTCTCTGCCTTAGAGTGTGATAGAAACTCCTTCCTTGGAACAGGCTGGATGGCATCTGTTGGAGGTGCTTTGATTGTGCTTTTCCTGCATGTCATGGGGTTGGACTACATGGCCCATATAGTCTCTTCCAACTCTATTATTCTATGATTCTAAGAGAAGATTCAGAAACATTACATTTTCCCCCATGCAAAATAATTCTAATATATTTTCCCAGTGACCTCCATCATTTTTCCTTCTCCATTGTATGTTTCCAGAGGGACAGCTGAAGTAGTAATTTACAATAAAATAGATTCTCATATAGTAGTACCTTAATAAATACACAATAGTTTTATACTGCAATAAACATTTTAGCCTCTAAAGTGCCTTGGAACTATTTGTGTGTTGTTATGTTCTTCTATGAGGTATCCATTTGCTTTTTGCATTAATTCTTGGCAAACTTTTAAATTATTCCCTGAGCTTTCCTGATAGCATGCTGATGTTGTCTGTTCTCATTTTAGTGTCTTATTATATATAGACAACTCAGAGCTTGGAATACTTTTTTTAAAGCTTTTAATTGTTGCTCCTTTTTTGTTCATAACTCATTACCTATATTGCTTTAGGGAATGGGAAGGAAAACTTTTAATGTTGTAAAACATCTGAAAATGTGGGCAGGATACAAAATGCCACCCTGAAAATTTTAAGGAGTAGTTAGGTGTTACTTATCCATACAGATGCCTAACAATATCCCCATGATTCCATTAAAAATAATGCCCTTGTTATCCTGAAGTCATGGTGTAAAACTCTGCTTATTTTATGCTTGCATGGAAAGCAAACACAATAAAAAATGCTTTCATCCTATTTAGGGTAGATATTAATGAGTCAATATGTTTGTTTGGTTGTTTTTGCATTTGGTGATTTTGTGTGTGTAGTTGTGTGTGATTGTATTTCAAATTACATTTTATTTATCTTGTTATTGCTGATGTTGATAAAAAATACTGCTCTTTCTACTCTTACACCTAGACAAAACATGATGATTTTTAATGGGGAATTTCAATGCACTGAGACACTTGTGTTATCAATGGTCAGCAAATTGGGAATATGAGCTGAGATCCTATATCTGAAGCACAGAATGCCAAAATACTCATGGAGCTATTTGATAATTGCGTATTTATGAATTGCAGCCCTGTGCAATTGAATGTGAAAACAAATGTAAAATACACAACTAAATATGGAGTGGCACCACATTATCATTGACTAACTTCCACATTATGCAAAAGTGTAGAGCAATGTACACGTATTAATTGTTAATGCAGTGACAGCCATCATATGCATTCTTGCCACAAAAACTAATTGGGTCCAGGTGACATCAAGTGTATCTCCTTGAGCGGGCTCAACCCATCTTTCTTAATGGTAAGATGGGGAGCCTCCCGTTGTGTGCTGCCCACAATTTTTTGGCAGCGGCAGGGTTTTTGTGGTAGTTCAGCCATGGAACCTCCAGAAAATACTTTTCCAGGAGGTGATAAGAGCTGGTGGGCTCTGTGGCTGAAGCATATTTAAAAAAAAACAAAAACCATTCATCACTGCCGAATTTGGGTGTGTGTGAAGAGGTCCCTGGTATGGATACTCCCATTACATAATTCCTTTTAATGGTGTAGTCATTACTTTTTAATCATTAGTTTTGCTGATGTACTTTCAGACTCTGGGTTTACTAAATTTTCATTCCTGTTGCTATATATTTGGATGTGTATGTGCGTGTGTGTTTCTGGAACAAAAGCCAACAATTGTAGAAAAAGTTATCGAGAAATGCATTCTGGAGTGGAGAAATTGCAGGATCCGAAGGATTTAACATATGTATTTCTCTCCTGATCACTGCTCTGAAAGTAGCTTTTCAGTTAATCTTATGTACATCTGCAAGTAACTTTCTAGTTTGCCCCTCACAGAGCTACAGATTGCTTCCATGGTGGCATATATTTCATGGCAATTGTCATTTTTATCTTGTACATAGAAAATTGGAGTGGGCTTTGCCTAACAGCTGTAGAAACACATTTGCTACTATCATACATTAACTTTCTGAATGCATAATTGTTCATCAAGTGAGCTGACACCGATAGAAGAAACTGTCTCCACATCCAAACATCTCTTTAAATGGACTGTGCTTGGTTAATGAATGAGACTTGGGGCCAAACATGAATAAAACTGGATAAATCACTTTCTTCCTTTCCAGTCTTTTCTCATTTGCAAGCATTCTCAGTGCCCTGATATGACAGTATATAATGTTACCCGAGGCATTTTCACAGAAAGGAATGGAGATTTTTGATGAATATTTGGTTTGCAGGAGGAAAAAATAGCACATTCTGGATAGTTTCTACATTCTTTCTCATCCATTGTTTTGTGGGCGGTATATGATGAGGATTTTGCAGACAGCTACACAGATTTATTACTGGCAAAGAAAAATGAAGAGTGTTGAAATGTATTTTATCCCTTATCCTTGTTAGCACAGCCTATTGAACAATTGTGCCATTTCGTTCAAGTAGCACAATGCATTCTGAAAACATACATGACTTCTTTTTTTCTTTACCAGTCATTTTAATGTGGAATAGCTATAAGGTTTCCTGTTTAGTATTTCACAAAACATTGCTTAATAAATTGAACATATTGTTTCATCTGTGTAGTTTTCAAGTCCAGTATGACAGACCAGATAGGCGAACCAAGGACCTAATGAAAAATGAGCAGTTGATGTCTGAATGTTATACCAAATCTGTTTGGTCAGTGGTGATGGGAGTCCTTTTAAAATCCAACCACAGTTACAGCAGATTAATGTCATTGTTATGGTCATGTGAAATCTTAAGGTTTATAGTTTGGTGAAATACTCAGAAATCTCTACTGGAAAGCACTGGTATGGTACCTAAACACTAGTTTCAGGCTACCTTGTCAATATTTTTGTAGCAACGGAGCCAACTCAAATTATCAGTTCCTTTTGCATTCGTACATCAATGTATTCAATTGCTAGCATGCCTCATAAAGAAAACAATAGGGGAGATGGAATATGAAATGTTAGGAGAGCATATCAAGTAATTTTTTAAAAAATATTTTCAGTTCAAAACTAAAATACAAGGTGACCTCTGTACACCTGGTGGATACATTCCCAGACTTGTTGCAGTTAGTGAAAATCATGGATAATTTTGAATGCTATTAATGAATTACTTCCAGTGGAAGTATAAATAGAGTCAAGCTGAAGGATTTAGGAAGTGCCTACAGGGGATACAAAGAGGGGCTAATGATTTAACTAGGTTCCCAAGTGGGACTCTAAGGTTATCTTTAGGTGTAATAATATCACAGAGTTAAACTGAAAAAATGTTGGGAAGGAAAATACTGTTCTATTTCGGAGATGGGGTGAAGAAATAAAATAAAAATCTCAGAATTTTTTTTCAGAAGATTTTTTTAGTTCAGTTCTAGTTGTTATTCTCCCAGAATGTTAGATTTCTGAAGGGGAATTGTGGGCAGATCTTTTCATTAAAGTGAATTATTCGAGTATCACTTCTTTTCTATAAGTGAAGGGTAGGTAGGAAGAGGAGGAGCTGTTATTGTCACCAAACCTGTCTTTCAGTCTCCAGAAAGTTTCTTCTCCTATGAAATAAACTTTGATGTTAAAATTTCAAGCTCAAGGTGCTTTCAATTTTTTTTTAATTTATCCATTAGATATTCATTTATTGCTAGGTGGGCATGGCTTCTCCATGTGCTTAAAATGTATGTTATATGTGGTTTCATCACGCTTCAGCCCTTGTGGTTGCCAATGCTTACTGGTCTGAAACAACCTCATGGGAGAGGTTATCTCATTACATTTTATTCTCGGCATTAATTAAATAAGGAATACCAAAGAGGCTACAGGCTACCCAAGAGGTTGATTATGCAATAAGTATCTGGACACCCACACATTCTACAGCTACTTCATTAGCAGGTTATGAAGAAAAATGTTGAATACCACCCATGGGAATGTATATGAGATTTCCTACATCTTAGAATATTTTTTAAAATGAATTCTTTTTTTTATTAGGTGAATGAATAAGTGCTAGGAATGTGGAATGTTCAGCTCACACAAATGCAAATCCCTCAGTTCATCATCAGTTGGTTTAAAAAGTAACACATGATGCTCATTTACAGGATTACAAAACAAAGGTTCTGCTAATTATCTAAACATTAAAAAAATAAAGAGACAAATTCCATTATTGGGTTTACCATTTACAAATCAAAATCAGAAACACAAAGGGGAAAATTCATTTGAAAATGTCACTAGGAATGCAATTTTTTTATATCAGACCTTTCAATACTGCTAGAGCCAGGCTTGTCTTTGCTTGATACTTTTGATGAAATAAATATTGTGTAGCCACATCACACCTTTTGCCATAATCTGACCTGTTCCGTCCCCCAGGACGATGGTTTGCCTTACCTATTGGTCGTTTGTTTGTTTTCCCTCCTTTACATTTTGTTTGAGCCTCTGGCTGCAAAAGCCTAGGAAAAATGGCTTGGAATCTGCAAGAGCTGGCTGCAGTTTTCTTTGCAGTGATTGGTCAAAGAATGCAACATCTTAGGACCGCCCTTTTTACCAGGGTCTAGTCTCCATTTTGGAGCTTCATTCTGGCTATAGTCTTCCAACGTGCTGGAGCTGTGCAAAGCTAACTGGGACAAATCATCCTCAAAACCAGGCCAATCTAAGCCTATCCAAATTAGATAAGTATTGAATTATATTGATCTGGAATAGGAAATCTAGTTAGAGGAGCAAAGTTATTCCATCGCTTCTAGAACTAATCTTTGCTGTAAAGATAGGGAAGGAAAGAGTTTCTCCTTCTAATATAGGCAGCGTGATTAGGGTATAGTGGTTTTATAATCACTTTTGCCTTCTGGAACCAGGGATAATTCTGCAACTAAAACCTATGGAAATTTGTTTCATTTTCTGCAACTTTAAGATCTGTGCCAGGTTTACAACCTTGTATGAATAAACATCCTTTTTTGAAGTTATCCAGACTCAGTCGTTCAATATCTATAGGACAGCTTATAGGGATTTGCAGTTCGCCCGGATAAAGGACGGCACGTTTCAGTTTTATAGCTTTTTATTGTCCGGCGGACGGCACAGTTTTGAGGTCGATCAGCGGTTTTTCCGCTTCAGCTAGCTTGCACGGCTTTATAGTTTTTTATAGTTTAGGAAGTTTTAGTATAGGCTGCGGCTTTTCCGCCTGAGCTCAGTCTGCATACCTAAAGACTCTACCAGCGTCTGAGGCAGTGGAGCCCGCTCTCAGACCTGAAGGAGTCAAATAGTGGGGCTCTATTTCCTTGCTATTTGGCTCGCGTGTGCGCACGTAGCCCAGTGGCTTTCTGGGTTTGCACAGGCTGTGCAGTTCCCAGCAACGTCCAGGGCTCCCTCGGCGGTAGACCTCGAGCCGCGGAGCACCAGCGACAGTTCTTTGGCTGGCTCTGAGGCGTGGAGCCCACCAGAACCAGGCTAGAACCTGGACAGGCCTGGCAACGCTGCTGCGAGTTCGGCCGGAGCACTCAACTGGCTTTGACAGCCTCTTCATCAGGAGTTCGGCCGGAGCACTCGGCCGGCTTTGACCTGCCTCATGGTCCGGCGGTGGTGACCTGCCTCATCGTCCTGCGGTGGTGACCTGCCTCATTGACCTGCGGCGGTGACCTGCCTCATCGTCCTGCGGTGGTGACCTGCCTCATCGTCCTGCGGTGGTGACCTGCCTCATCGTCCTGCGGTGGTGACCTGCCTCATCGTCCTGCGGTGGTGACCTGCCTCATCGTCCTGTGGTGGTGACCTGCCTCATCGTCCTGCGGTGGTGACCTGCCTCATCGTCCTGCGGTGGTGACCTGCTTCATCGACCTGCAGTGGTGACCTCCCTTCACAGCGGGGAGGAGGCGTCTCTTCTCGCCTCCTTTCCAAAGCCAGCCTCGGTGCTCCTTCGGCGGCAGGCCTCGAGCCGCAGAGCACGAGGTGCTTGAAAATTTGGCGAAGTCGCCATTTTGGCAGTTTACGTCACTCGGGCAAGGGAGGTATCAAGTGGCAAGTTGCTGTCAGTTGACATTTTGCAGCTTGCCTACCAAAGTCTGGCACCAAAGGTCACAATCTTTGTAAAGTATAGTTACTTAGTGATATATATTGCTATGGTTAAGTGTTGTGCATTGTATTATATATTGCATTTGCTTTTATTGTAAATTTACTTGCTGGTATGTTGTATTTGCTTTTGTTGTAAATTTACTTGCTATTAAGAATACATAATGTCTATGCAATTTCAAGATGATACAGATGGTATACCTCCTTCTGAGGCTGAAAGTAGGAATGAAAGGCCCCAAAGGATAAAGCACCCTTCAGCCAAGATGCTAGCCCATCTAATAGATGAAAAGGAGCTCCTCCATGTGAGGTTAGGTTCAGCATGGGAGCGAATTGTAACATTGATGGACAGAATTGAGAGTTTGGGTATTACAAGGGTGCCATCCATATTACAGACAGACCTTGAAGAGACCTTCGGTCTCTGGAGGGGTTTGGTGTCTAAGATAGTCCAGGTCCTCGAGCGCATTAACGCCAAGGATTCAGAGTTAGAAATAGTGAGTGTCTTAGCTGACACTAATGAGAAAGAAAATAAGGTGAGGGCAATTCTAGATGCCTTGGAATTTAGTTCTCCACCTGTTAATCTAAGGTCTGAGCCAAAAGGAAATCAGTCTTCCTTATGCAGCCATGAGACCAATCTTTTAAAATCACCTGCTGTGGCACTTAGTCTTAAGTCCAACCGCTCTAGCCAGGTATCTAAACTAAGGGAGCGTGCATCGTCTAAACACAGCCACTCTAGCAAGTCTTCTGCTGCTGGGAGTGCCATCTCTTCCCTAGCTGCCTTGCACATTAAGGAGGCTGCACGTCTGGAGCTAAAGAGCAAGGTAGCGGGGGCGGAGGCTGATGCTAAGGCAGCTGATCTCACCCTTCCCTTTAAAGAAGAAGAGCAACGACTGCAAATAGAACAGGCCCGTAGACAAAGCGAAATGCAAATAGAACAGGCTCGTATAGAGATGCTTAGAATAAAGATGGATGCCGCAGCCAAAAGGGTAAGGGCTGAGACTTTGGCCAAGGCCCTAATTGAGCCACTCACAGAAGAAAATGTAAGCCAGTTACCAATACAGGATCCTTCTGCCAAAGTGTTTGCGCACCTTGGCAGCATGAACAGCCAGTTTTCGGATGAGGAACAGGGAGACTTCTCTCCTTACCCAGAGCAGGGCCCCAAAGTCACCTTTGAATTTCCTGCAGAGCAGAGCGTCATAGCGGGGAGCTCACCCTTGCTCGAGCTACCTGTGCCTCCTGCTAAAACCCTAGGTCAGTCAATCAGGGCCTCAAGGCCGAGTGCTAGTTGGCCCCTACAGACAGCTGCACAGGGAACCATCGATTCGTCAGTGGTCGATGTCATCCCTCCAAGAGGCCAAAGGTTGACGCAAGGTACACGGTGGGAGTCCACTCCACAACAGCAAACTCCTCAATTGTTCCCTTCGACGTCAGAGTCCCAGCTTGTCTCCATCATCAGAAGCCCCAGAAGAGATCTTAAGGACAAGGGTGTCGAAAAGTTTTCGGACAAGCCTGAGGAATTTCTTCTCTGGAAGGCCACCTTCCAGAGAGCAATCAGAGACTTAAAGTTATTGCCTGAGGAAGAACTGACTCTTCTGGCTGCATGGTTGGGCCCAGCCTCATCCTCACAAGTTAAGAAGATCTACGCAGCCCACGTAGCCGATCCCGACAAAGCCCTGGAAAAGGCCTGGGCCAGGTTGCAGCAGAGGTATGGGGCCAGCACAGAGATTGAAGCATCTCTTATGGACAAGCTCCAAAGGTTCCCAGCTTTAAAACTCAAAGACTTCAAACTCTTGTGGGACCTTAGCGATCTCCTTGCGGAATTAGAGTCGGCCAAGGAGAATCCAGAACTGCCCGGTTTGAAGTGCCTCGATCAGCACCTGTCCCAGAGGCAGATCTTGACCAAGCTGCCCTTCACTTTGCAAGAACGCTGGGGACAGGAGGTCTTCAACTACAAGGAGGCCCACTCCCAGGCATACCCTCCATTTTCTCATTTGGTCCAGTTCATCACCAGGGCAGCCAGAGAAAGGAATGATCCACAGACGGGCCTCCCCACCTTATACCAAGGGACCCAGCCAGAGAAGGCACCTAAAGTGGACAAGAAACCATCTAGAGAGGCCAATAGACCTGTCAGCGTAAAGGCAGTCGAAACTCAACACAAGACTGATGAACCCAGGTCGGAGGTAAAAGAGTTGCTTTGCCCTATTCACCAAAAGCCTCACAGCTTGGCCAACTGCAGGGAGTTTAGTAGAAAGACATACAAAGAAAGGCAACAGCTAGTTCAAAAGCAGGGAATCTGCTTTAGATGCTGTGGAGCAACTCCACACTTTGCATCCAACTGCAAAGAAAACATCAAGTGTGAGAAATGCAACAGCCTCAAGCATTGCACCGCAATGCACAACTCCAATATCATCTCCCACCCCAAAGAGAACGCTTCACCAAAAGAAAAGTCAGCAGTCGAAGACACCGACAAGCCAGCCGTACCAGAGATGCAGGTGGAGGTTTCAGCAGTCGCCTGCACAGAGCTGTGTTCTGACTCGCACCAGTACAGAGTTTGTCATCCTATCTGCCTAGCGGATGTATATCCATCCAAGAGCCCTTGGCTTAAAAAGAGACTCTATGTGGCCCTAGATTCACAGAGCGATGCCTCCCTAGCTACTCCAGAGTTCTTCCGCATGTTTGACCTTAAAACCAAGATGGTCGACTACACCATGACTACATGTGCAGGAAAAAAGAAGTTGCAGGGTCGCATAGCATCTGGCTTTGTTGTCTCCTCTTGGGACCAGAAGAGACAGTTCAAGTTGCCAGACCTGATTGAGTGTTCCTCCATCCCTCGGAACAAAAAACAAATTGTAACTAGAGAAGTTGTGGAGGCTCATCCACATTTGCGACGGTTAAAGAATGCCATACCAGCCTTTCAGCCAGATGTGGACATTGCCCTTCTGCTTGGTGCGGACTGTCCGAACTTGTTCTATGTGAACGACCAAGTTAAGGGACCTCCAGGGGCGCCCATTGCTCAGCTGCTACCACTAGGCTGGACAGTTACAGGCCCAGTGTGCATAAACAAGATGCACCCACCATCGTCGTTGGACTCCAATCAAGCACAGGTGCTTAAAGGTGGACGTCCTACACTTGTGCGCAGTTGCCTAAGTCACATCTCAGTCTACTGCCAAGCAATAACTCCAGAGTATTCCTCCATCTTCAAAGTCTCTGAGAGAGACGAAGCCACAGCGCTCTCGAAAGATGAGCAAAGGTTTTCGGACATTATGAATGCTCAAGTCTCACGAAGTGCAGAGGTGAAAGCCTGCAAATCAACCACAGAAATCAAGATGGGCCAAAGATCTTGCCTGGAACCACACCGTTTTGAATGTTTTTCGGAGTGGCACAGTCTTCTTAGAGCAATTGCTAGGCTTATACATCGTTTAGCTTGCAAAGATAGTGAGCCTTTACAGGTCCAGGATATGATAAAGGCTAAGAGCGTCATATTCAAGTCAGTACAGAGATCTGCTTTCAAGCAGGAAATAGCTAGGCTAGAGCAAGGGCTCAACATCCCTAATCAAAGTCTTCTAAATGAGTTAAACCCATTTCTAGACAAGGAGGGTATTTTGAGAGTTGGAGGAAGGTTAGCCAAGGCTAAACTCAAGGTGTGCGTAAAAAACCCCATCATCATACCCCCTAATAGTCACACTGCATTGCTGCTCGTTCGGCATCACCATGAAAGGATCCATCATCAGGGTAGAACTCTAACTGAGGCAGCCCTTAGAAATGAAGGTCTGTGGGTAGTTAATGCCAAAAGGTTGGTCAACAGTTGTATTTTCAAATGTGTCAAATGTCGGCGACTCAGACGAAACTGTCAAAGTCAGTTGATGGCAGAACTACCTCAGGATAGGACTTTGACAGACCCACCCTTTTCCCATGTGGGAATCGATGTGTTTGGTCCTTGGGAGGTTGTCACTAGGAAAACCAGGGGTGGTGTTGTAAATAACAAGAGGTGGGCAGTTTTGTTTACTTGTTTAGTAATACGAGCTGTCCACATAGAAGTCATAGAAGGAATGGACACTTCATCATTTTTAAACGCATTGAAAAGGTTCATAGCCCTCAGAGGGCCAATTAAGTCAATTCGGTCGGACTGTGGCACCAATTTTGTAGGTGCGACCAAAGAACTCAATTGTGTGTCTAGGTTTGGGAGAGACCCAAAGGTTCAGAACTTTACGAATACTGAACAAATTATGTGGACTTTCAATGTTCCTCACGCCTCCCATATGGGTGGTGTTTGGGAGAGGATGATTGGTATTAGTCGCAAAATCCTTAATGCCATGTTTTTGAGTCATAGGTCATTGACGCATGATGTTTTGGTGACACTTATGGCGGAAGTTACCGCAATTATCAACAACCGGCCGCTGGTTCCCCTTACCAGTGACCCTGAGAACTTACAACCACTGACTCCTGCACTTATTTTGACACAAAAGGTGCCAGGATGGAAGGACGTCATGTTGCCAGTTCCGGACGGAACTCACCGTGCCCTGTGGAAACAGGTGCAGTCCTTGGCCAACCACTTTTGGAAAAGGTGGAAAGCTGAGTACTTAAGCCAGCTTCAAGCTAGAAGAATCTGGCAAAGCCCACAGGACAACATTGAGGTTAACAACGTTGTGTTGTTAAAGGACAAAGACTTGCCCCGCCATGCATGGCCCATGGGCATTGTATTAAAGACCTTTCCTTGCCCGGACGGTAAGGTCAGGAAAGTTCAATTAAAGACTTGCAACAGAGGCAAAGTGTCCATTTTGGACAGACCAATTAGTGACCTCGTGTTGCTTATTGGAGATGTTTAAAGTTCTAGTGTTTGTATTGTTGTGTATACAAAGGTGTTTGTATGTTTTTGATTGGTAAATTCCCATATCCTGGGAATTTAGCGGGGAGTGTTCCGTCCCCCAGGACGATGGTTTGCCTTACCTATTGGTCGTTTGTTTGTTTTCCCTCCTTTACATTTTGTTTGAGCCTCTGGCTGCAAAAGCCTAGGAAAAATGGCTTGGAATCTGCAAGAGCTGGCTGCAGTTTTCTTTGCAGTGATTGGTCAAAGAATGCAACATCTTAGGACCGCCCTTTTTACCAGGGTCTAGTCTCCATTTTGGAGCTTCATTCTGGCTATAGTCTTCCAACGTGCTGGAGCTGTGCAAAGCTAACTGGGACAAATCATCCTCAAAACCAGGCCAATCTAAGCCTATCCAAATTAGATAAGTATTGAATTATATTGATCTGGAATAGGAAATCTAGTTAGAGGAGCAAAGTTATTCCATCGCTTCTTGAACTAATCTTTGCTGTAAAGATAGGGAAGGAAAGAGTTTCTCCTTCTAATATAGGCAGCGTGATTAGGGTATAGTGGTTTTATAATCACTTTTGCCTTCTGGAACCAGGGATAATTCTGCAACTAAAACCTATGGAAATTTGTTTCATTTTCTGCAACTTTAAGATCTGTGCCAGGTTTACAACCTTGTATGAATAAACATCCTTTTTTGAAGTTATCCAGACTCAGTCGTTCAATATCTATAGGACAGCTTATAGGGATTTGCAGTTCGCCCGGATAAAGGACGGCACGTTTCAGTTTTATAGCTTTTTATTGTCCGGCGGACGGCACATGACCCTTCTTGCATAGGCTCTACTATCTAGTTTATATTATTGAACAGATGTCAGTCATAAGATATGGGCAACATTATCATCACCTATCATCACTTCAATACCTTATATATCATTGCTTAGGATTGGGCACTGGGAATACAAGACAGCATTCTTGGCATCGTGATGTGGGCAAATCAAAAGACAGAGCAGAATAGTAGGAAGCTAAATAAATGCAAGGAAAATGTTGTTCCAGTTTGGTATAACTTTTTGAGTTTTGGAGGTGACATGCTAAATCCCAAAAGGCCATTCCCAAAGTCTAAAAGTTTATGTACTGCACTGAAATGCACAACAAGAGCCATCTAGTCATCCAGTATCACCATTTCAGAAGGACATTTGTTAATCTGGGCTATCACTTTTGTCCCATAGTTGCCCACTCAAACTTGTTGCAAGCTTGAGGACTGGAAGAATGAGAGCTGCTGCCATCACTTGTCATTTTTGTGCTACAAATCTTGACCTATTATTTGAGAAGATTTTGTGCTACTTTTTAAAGTATTTGAGTTACTGCTGCCATGATATCCTGGCAATTTACACGTTCCTTTTTCTACCTACCCACATCCACTTCAAATGTTTTCCCTTTCTCTCCTGGCTTCGGCTTCATGTTTTCTGTCTCCATAGATGTTTTTGTCATGGTGCTGCTTCAATTACTGTCTTTGAGCTTTCCAACTTCCAAAAAAAAAAAAAAACATGCTTGCTCCCACTATAATCTCACAGATTTTTATTGGAGGTGAAGTAATCTTGCTTACTCATCAACAAAACTGCTGTCCTTTACAAATCTTACTGGGAATGCAGGCAAACCTGTTTCTTTCCCATTGGCATGGGAATATGATATATTGAGCTAAACAGAGGGTCTGATATAATGGTAACATCAACAACTGAGAGTGAGAGAAAACATGTATGAGAGAGATGAGAAAGAATACATTTTATTACATAAAGCATCTGCAAACTCTCAGATAATAATCATATTTTTCTACTCAGATGAACACAAAAAAGACAAACATAGGTTCACACTAAATTACTCAAAGAAAGGAAACAAAACACTGAAAAATGGAAAAATAGACAAAACATATGAAATTAAAAGATAAAGATAGTGAAGCAACTCTGATGGCTATCAACAACTACACAAACCTTTGTCATAATTGTGTGAGCTGCTTTCAGTCTCATTCAGGAGAAAAATGGGAATTAATAGCTAACAAATATTGCTACCATGAGTGTAATTTAGCAAATGAAGGAACAGAGGCAGGACATAATTGACTGTATATTTTTAGTGATGATACACATAGTTTTCTCATAAACACCATTGTTATTGAAAAAATGCACTCCTCAAAATATGAGTTATGCAAAATCATATAAATCTCCATGAACTGGTAAATTCACAGACATGCAATGTTCAGTGGGCTGCTCTCCCTGTCTCACTTTTTTCTTTGTTCATCAGAACTCATCCTGGGAAGCAGACTGGTTATACACCAGAAGGAATTTTCATACTATCTTTATTAAGCATATTGCCTTGGGAAAGTCAGTCCAGAAGAAAATGGCTAAGTACCCCAAATTTCCTTGATACTATCAGAAATGAGCCAAGTCCATCCCTAAATTTCCCCATTCATGAACCTCCAGGGTCTGCCTTGCTCCTGGTACTCATTCAAAAATTTTGCAGGTTCATTCATAAATTTCTATTTAATGTTGTTGTTGTTGTTGTTGTTGTTGTTGTTGTTGTTTTGCAATCCTGCAATGTCAGTGGATTGTCTTTCCAGATTCCCCAAACCCAAAGAGGCTGTGCCTCTCTCCCCCCCTCTTTTGAAAGTTGTAGCCTGGAATGTATGTCAAACTGCACCTGGATGTGTGTATCCAATTTGCATAATCTCATCACAATAAAGCAGGGGGAAAGAGGAAGAGGCACTTAATAAATGCACTCAAAAACGCTGCCCACTACAATAGATGAGATCTTTATTAATCATTTATTATTGAATGATTTTTCCCTTGTTAATTTCCCATTTCATTGATATATTTTCCTGCTGTCCTTAAGACGTTTTTCTAACTTTGGACATTTGCTGATGAAGATCAGCATGCAGGTTGCAGGAGAGGCTTCACCCATTGTACTGTTTATTCCTCATAATTATTCCTTGTCTTTACTGAACCCCCTCATTTGTGTATACCAAAACCCAATGGTTAAGTCAATCAGGAACTCATTTACATGTTGCCATACCACATTCCTGGAGTCTGTACCCATCTTGAGGAAGGAACAATGAATGAACAAAGACTTTGAACCAACAAATGGCAACTGTTTATTTTCCCCACCACTGGAGAACACCAACCATTGATGACATCAGAGGGAATCCCCAGACATAAGGAGCTTAGATTCTAGCTGGGACAACTTCATTCGTTCAGTAGCTGGCACAGGTATTTTAAATGACTGCCAAACTGAATAAATGTGCTCTGTCCTTCCCAATGCAGTATGTCAGAACTTCAGGAGCACAGACTCTATTCTGGCATCTTTTTGGGCCAGAAGGAATAAACCTCTGTTCTTTTGCCTTCAATCAGGTTTGTATCCTGATTTGGCCTTTGGTGTAGTATAGTGTGCTGGCCTCTGGACCTGTGATTTTATTGGTTACTGAAATCACTCAACACTGCAATTGGAAAACACTAATAAAGTTTTTGCCTCAGACTGCATTCTAGAGCTGCTGTTTGGCATGTTTCATCATATGTTCCCCTTCCTTCTCACATGATTTTCGTGGCTCAATATGGATTGATTTTGGATACACAGCATCTGGCTTTTTCTTGCTTATTTCTGATGTCCAAATCTTCAGAACAGTTTTAGACTATGTTTATTAAGTCCAAAACTGAATAAAGCAACATGATCTGTGCCTCAATTCATTTTAGGATTTAGCCAACTTGTAAGCTCGTGGCCATCACAGGTACCCCATTCGGACACCTGCAGATCCCTTTTCTCCTTTCTGGTCATGTGGGCATCTCTGCTGATGTCAAAATGGGGTACCCATCTGCAATGCCCAATACAAACCAGTGACTGGAGTATATTAGCTACCAATCCTGGATCCAAGACCCATGAAAACTATCACATAAATTTGTAACAAAATAGAATAGAACATAATATCCCCATGTAACAAATGGAGAGTCTGTGTAACAAAACTCAGAGGAGATAGATCATTGCCATATTTCTTAGTCAGACAGAGAGTCATGTGAAAGTTGCTGGCCATCATGGACACCCTGTTCTGACATCAATACATGTGCCCATTTAGCAGGGCCGGTTCATCATTGAAGCCGTTGAAGCAGCTGCTTGGGGCGCAGCCCTTGGGGGGGGGGGGCGCTCTCTAGGCAGTGGCGGCGGCAGCGGCAGTGGCAACCATTGGGTCATTCGCCGTGGAACGAGGAAGTCCTTGCTCTTCTCGTGAGATTTTGTGAGATTTTTGCAAGATTTCACGAAATCTCACGAGAAAGTGAGGCCTTCTTGGAGGCCTTTGTAGTTCCATAGCTGGAGAGCATGCCACTGCTGCTGGTAAGTTGGGGGGGGTTAATTTTGGGGGGGGTGTTAATTTCGGGGGGGACACGGCCCTAGGTTTGCTTACATAGTGAAAAAACCTAGGGCTGCTCCTGCCATTTAGTCAGGAAGAAGGAGGGGAGAAGAAACATCTTCTCTCTAGTGGTATTTGGAAACATAGAGGTTGAGGTGATAGTCCAGTAGGATCAATGTGGTCTCAGTCCAGCTGGATTGTGTGAGTGTCATATATCACCACATTGTATTCAGCAAGGTGTGTCTGATCCTGGACTCACCCTTGGTTACACAATAAGGTTGATTAGGTGATCAGTTCACCTTTAGTTAAAGTATATATGCATGTGTGTGAGAGTGTTTAATTTCATTTAATCCATGTTATTTTTTATTGCTTGCACTTAAATCTTTTTTCTGCCTTGCATAGTTAGTGTTTTCTCTTTTGTGTCATATCAATGTATTGTATATTGTAAATGAGCATTAAATAAAAATAGAAATGATTTTCTCTCATGGACTAAACTAAGACAAACACAATAGTAGTTGTCAACTCTAGATCTAGGACTTTGGTTCAGCGTCATGACAGGATGACAGAGCAACAACACCATGATAATTAGATAGAGTTTACACAGCACTTTGAGGAAGTCAATTGGTTTGATGGCAAAGCATTCAGCTCACATAACCTGTCAAAAATATAATATTAAAATAGACAGTGATAGAAAATTCTTCCTAGACAAAAATTCCCAGAATGATGTCCTGCATTTTTTTTTAAAAAAATGGGATATTTAACAAGAAAATGGTGCCATGATTGCATAAAATATTGCTTAGTAGAAGGCATTTCATTAATTATCTTCTATGGATATTGCCTCATTAGTATCATCTTGTTAGGCCAATCCAAATCACCGCAGTATATTCTAGATGGAAAAAAGATGAAGCTTCTTTAAGAACATAGCATTTTGAAATTTATATATACTCTTCTTCAACTTGAGGACATAATGTGTCTTGTTTCTTCTATTCATTTTATCTGTTCAATGTCAGTAATTGGGTTGTTTCAGAACCAACCAAAGCCAACAGATGAACATTTATTATTATTTTTCCCAAAAGTAGCTGTAATATCACTATTAATGTACTATGTAATGTGTGTGTACCTTATCACACAGTCTACAAAGTCTAGACTTTGTAGACTTTGCTTGTATTATTGTATATCTCTAAATGAAATATATATATATATATATATTATATAGAATATAATCATCTACAGCAGTGTTTCTCAAATTCTGCTCCTCCAGATGTTTTGGACTTCAGCTCCCACAATTCCTAATAGCTGGTAAAATGACTGGGATTTCTGGGAGCTGAAGTCCAAAACACCCAGAGTAGCAAAGTTTGGGAAACACTGGTCTACAGTAATCTTGATTCTTGGTTGTAGGTCAATATCATTTACCGTCTTCTAAAAAATATCAAAACTGCATTATTCTGTAGATGCTTATATTTTGCTTGTTTAGTAAGTTTGTTTTAGGTAGTTATAATTCAAAGTAAAAAATTCACCCTCTATCATGCTCTGATAAGAAGTGCTTCTCATTTTAGGTATATATTTTACAGGTGCCACTTTTAATGAAATGTATGATGTGATCAAGTGCTTGTCTGGGTTTTCATATTTCCCTTTTAAAATGTAGGTGGGAGATTTACCTTGGTTATTTTACATACATGATAGATAGGAGTAGGAATCATGCCTATCTGCATATATCATTGGAATTTCAAATCTAGTGATGGATAGTTTTCACCAATTCTGTACTGCACATTGCAGAGGTTCTTCATTTACCCCAGAAAACTCATTTTTGATATTGTTAAGCCTAGGATTTCTATTGGATTCATCAATAATCTAAAGAAAGTGTATGGTTAAGGAATAGAGATCTTAAGGGAGGAGAAAGAAAATAAAGGCAAGATTTCTAAGACCTGGATGAGAAACATAACATTCTAAATGCATATAACTATTGCCTTCTCTCCTGATTTATTTATTTATTTACAGTATTTATATTCTGCCCTTCTCATCCTGAAGGGGACTCAGGGCAGATTACAATGCACATATACATGGCAAACATTCAATGCTATTATCAGACATATGACATATACAGACAGACAAAACAGAGGCTATTTAACATTTTACGGCTTCTGGCATCATGAGGATATGATCGATTCCAGCCACAGGGGGGAGCTACTGCCTCATCATCTACTGTGACGGCGAGTCCTTTTGATGGTGGTATTTCCTCATGTTCTTCACCTGCTGTCGGCAGATTTATGGTGTCATAAATTAGGTTAATTTAGCTTCTCCGCATTAAGAGGTACTTAGAATTTTCTACTTGCAGACACATCTGCTTTTGAGCTGCTTAGGCCAACAGTGAGCTAGGCTATTAATGGTTGGGAGCTTAACCAATAACCTCACAGTCAGTGGTGATTTATTGCTGCTGGCTACTAACCAGCTGTGCCACAGCCCGGCCCTAATTGAAGATATGGATGTAGGAATATGAAAATAAAATCACAGGTGACTTTTTTTTAGCTTTATACTGATAAGCTCTTTTGTCCAGTCTTTTAATAAGTTATGGCAATGATTTAATATAAGCATAATAGTTATTTTTCCTTCTCCTCCTACAAATGCAATTGGCATAGGTTTCTACCTTAACCTCAATAGCCTATTTCTATTAACTTTCTAATCTATGCCTATTTGTGTGTGTGTTTCTGCAGTAAAAGAGACGAGTTTATGATTTTTCAGTATTGGAGATTTTTAAAAGGCAACTTGCCATTCATATGGAGCTTATGTTTGTGCAAATTGTAAGGTTGCCTGGAATAAATCGAATGTGGGTTCTAGACATTATTATTATTATTTCTTGCCTTTGCAATTTCTACTGTGTAGTTAATTTATTTATTTTTGTTGGTAAACTTTTCTTAATGCATTAGATCATTCATTTATATCTGTAATCCTGAAAAACTCTTTATGGAACAGACTTGTTCTTTCTCTTAAAGCAAAGTTAGCTTTCGTGTGCACATGTGCGGCTGTGTGTGTGATATTTATCTAAAGACTTTAGGGGTGGGAATCTGGTAAAAGCCAGATAAAAGAGAAGCTGCTTGATATAGCTTAGCAGCTGGATAATGTAACTATCTCTGCTTCAAAAATAGTCCCCACTAGAAATATTTCTTGGTTTGCCTTGTTTCTTACACATATACATCAAAATATATTTCTAACTTTAATGATAAGTATGAATTCACAAGAGCACCATTTAATCCATTGTTGTCAGCAGTTCTGAATGGAGAATAGAAGAAAATGCTTGCCATGCTTAAACTCCTTTCTCTAAGACTTTTTCTGATCATAAACAATGCCTCACTTACTTTGGTTATGTGAAACAGGAACTAAAGAACCAAGTAAGGGACATACACGTGTAAACACACACACTGCTATTGGCATATAGTCAGCCACATATAGGTAAAATGGTGTAAGGTTATGATTTTCTTCTAAGACAAATCAAATTCATCCTCATTAGTAAGGGTTTCTATGGCTGGATCTACATTGCCCTATATTCCTGGATCTGGTCCCAGATTATCTGCTTTGGACTGGATTATATGAGTCCTCACTGCCACATAATCTGGGATAGGCAGATAATCTGGGACCAGATCCTGGGATATACTGTAGAGCAATATGACTCTACGGTATATCTCAGGACTCCTATGACTCTAGTGATGCTTCTTTGGTTGCATTTCATACAGATATCCATTTTTCATGTCCTCACCCAAGTTTTTCAAGCATAATCCATTTCAGATTTTCTTAATGAGTGTATCTACAATGTAGAACTAATGCAGTTTGACACCGTTTTAACTGTCATGGCTCAATGCTATGGAATTGAGTGAGGTGTTGTTTTATGGATGCCTGCCATAGATGTGGGCGAAACGTCAGGAGAGAATACTTCTGGAACATGGCCACACAGCCCAAAAGACATACAACAACTCTTTGGTCTTGGTTGTAAAATAGCACTGGTGTTTCACCAGTCAATAGCTCCCATGATTCCATAGTATTGGATTATAGCAGTTAAAGTGAAGTCAAACTGCATCCATGCTACAGTATAGATGAACTCTATATCATGTCATCACTTATCTTCTAATATGCCCAGAGTTTTAACATAGCTAGCTACAATAATAAGTATCTTGAAATTAATTACTTGATACAGTAAACCTGCAATGTAATTTACATTGCATTATATGCAGTAATGAATGCAATGCAATTCACCTTACATTACAGTTTGAAATTTGAATAATGAAAAAGTTTCAGTAGTGAAAAAGGAAATAGTAACTATAAAGGTAATGGCAAATAAATACTGGGTATTACAGCTGCTTTTATACTTTTTGTAGAAAATGTGAAAAAAATAAGATACTCTTCTGTTACCAAATGTTATGCTTCTTTTATTTTCTAGTTCTTTTACAAATTGTGTTTGTGTGCGAGCATGTGTGTGTCCTTATGAGAGAAGAGCATTTAAAAAAGATGGATTGCCTTTTAGTATTTCTATCTGAATCATTGATTGCTTCGTTACCTAAAAATAGAGGCATGATTATTGTGCATAATAAATGCAGCAGCTAGCTGTGCACAGACAGGATAATTCTGTACTGACAAGAGAAAATAAAATACTTTAGAGTATTTACATGTTCCCTTGCCTTCATAAATGCTTTTTAAAGCATTACCAAAGGCTAGAGAGGGATTATTAATCCCCTAGAAGAATCTGGAAAAAAATCCAAGCAAATGTTCTGAGTGTTAAATTAAGCATAGTTTTTAAAAGACAACAACTGGTGAAACAGACGGGGTATGCTACATAAGCAGGAAGAACCTGAAAAAAATCTCAGAACTTCAGTAGCTTTGGGGGAATAATTTCAGTTTATAATAATTTGTTTGTGTAGTTCATCTGAAATTGAGGTTGCAATTACAATGGTACTTTAACATAATCAGGAAGACCCCACAATGCTAATGAGGTATGTTGTGGCTGGAGGTCATTAGATATATATGTGGTGTTCATTTTAAAACTCTTGATTTACCACCCTTAAACAATTAAGGATGTTATAAAATAACCCACGTCTTCTTTTTTTAAAGGATTTTTTAAAGATAGTTACAAGGGAAAGAGAGAAAAGAGGAGAAAATGGGAGGGTAAAGTACATACTAGGGCCCCTGGTGGTGGCGCAGTGTGTTAAAGTGCTGAGCTGCTGAACTTGCAGACCAAAAGGTCTCAGGTTCAAATTCCAGGAGCAGAATGAGCGCCCACTGTTAGCCCCAGCTCCTGCCAACCTAGAAGTTAGAAAACATGCAAATGTGAGTAGATCAATAGGTACCACTCCAGCGGGAAGGTAACGGCGTTCCATGCAGTCATGCCGGCCACATGACCTTGGAGGTGTCTACAGACAACGCCGGCTCTTCAGCTTAGAAATGGAGATGAGCACCAACCTCCAAAGTCAGACATGACTGGACTTAACATCAGGGGAAACCTTTACCTTTTAAAGTACATACTATACGAATTTGACACATTTGTCAAAGCTGACCTTTTTTTAAAAGAATATCTTTTCATGATGTTGTTTTTCTAAAATACACATTCCTGAAAAGTGAAAGCAGTGACACCTTCTGAATGTTGAACCATACATGATTACTGTTTATATTTCTTGAAGTATCAGTATTTACTATTAGCAACAGTAGAAGTACACAGGAGGCAACCATGATGTCGTTGTGTGTCTTCAAGATATGGTGAAGACACCATATGTGATTTTGTGATATGAAATCCAGCATATATATTTCATTTGCTGTGTCATGCTATGTCTTTGTGTCAATAATAATAATAATAATAATAATAATAATAATAATAATAATAATAAACATCAAATCAAAAAAGGTACAGGCAACATACAACCCTCCTGTTGTAGTGTCTCCACTGGATGCCAGTTTGTTTTCAGGCATAATTCAAAGTGCTGGTTATGAATTTTAGAGCCCTAGATGGTTCAGGTCCAAGCTCTTGGGGTGACTGTATCCCCTTATACGATCTTGCCCAGGCCCTGAGATCTTCAGGAGAGGCCCTTCACTTGGTCCCACCTCCATCTCAGGCTTGGTTGGTGGGAACAAGAAAGAGGGCCTTCTTATCTCATTGGCTGCTTCTTGATTCTGAAACTCCCTCCTTAGGGAAGCCAGAATATTCCCATTCCTAATGGTTTTCTGGTGGTTGGCTAAAACCAATCAGGTTTTAATTGTTTTAATTGCTTATTTTTAATAGTTTTGATGTTTAAATCTATTTTGACATCTATATGTTTTCTAAGTTTTAAATTATATATTGTATTGCTTTTACTGTTAGCAACTTTGAGTCTCTTTTTCAGAGAGATAAAGTGGGATACAAAAAAGGAGAACTATTGGATATATTCAGATCATTTAACAAATGAAAGTATTAACTTCATTACATATTTCATTGAAGTAGACATTCTCCCCCCCCCCCAAAAAAAAAATCCCTGCATAATATACGCAAGACTTTGTTCTATTGAACAAACATAATTTCAGATCTAAAGACATTTTAGACACAGAAGCCAAGGCAGTTTCCGTACAATCTAACTTTACTTTGCTCTCAGTCATCAACATAAAATTTAGTACATGCCAACAAGCATTTAGAAACTACATTAGTTGGTTTCAGTTTCCCCATTTACCTTGCTAATGTCGAAATGTTGACTCACAGCTCTATTTCCATGTTCTCCTGCATATACAATAACTTTTCATTTCAATATGGCTTCGTAGTGCAGTCTTTTTGACATTTAGACATGAAATGAGCAGTCAAAATGAATGGAATATAATAACATAATGTTTTACATAAGTAGTGATGCAACCAAAACCTCCTAGTGGTCACTGAGAGATTGTCACTGTAAGGAAAGAATGATGGCTCCACACTTGCAAAGTGTGCTACCTTATTCAACAATGAAATAGTGAAAGCAGGGTGGAGTTATCACAGTCAAACAGGGAGGTGTGTGCTGCCTCAATTTGCTTCTCACATTATAAAAAAAAACTATTTAAGATAACATCTCTACCAAAAAAATGGAAAAAAAAACAAATAAAAATGACAAATTTGCCATCTGCTCAGGCACTTTCTACACTACCATAAAATCCAGATTATCAAAGCAAATAATTCACATTATCTGCCTTGAACTGGATTATATGAGCCCACACTGCCATACAATCCATTTCAAAGCAGGTAATTTGGGTGTTATGCACAAGGTGATCAAATCACACAATCGCTCAGTTTAAGTGTAGTTGGCAGAGAATCAAAGGAAGATTAAAAATTGATAAAAAAAACATTCTAGTGTATGTATGCTAATATTATAGGAAACTTGCTATTTCTTATATATATATATATATATAATTTGAATATACATTAAAAGTGGGAGAACAATTTGAAGAGACTGAGAAAAGAGTAAATATAGGAAGCAGTGAGATGGTAAGAAAAAAAGAAAAGAAAAAACACAGAAAAAAAGAGAAAAAACCCAAACTAAATGTATAGCCCTTCCTTACTTACTTAGGTGATCCCTCGTAGTTCGAGGATGATGGTCCTCCATTTCTTGGAAGATGCCTGCGCATGATTTTTTTTTTTAATGTGTGGAGGTCGGTGCACGGCCGGTCAACACACAGTCTTCACAGATTGAGGTCCCAGCAGTGGTGTGATTAACACAACGAGAGTGGCTTCTCAGTCTGTTGCAGCCTTCTTTCGCCTTCACAACCGTTGTAACATGTACCATGTTATCCTCCGCCTGCTCCGCCGTTGAGGTCTGTGGGTCTTGGATTGTTCTTGGTCTGGATCCTCCCCTGTGGCCAGTCCTGGGAATATGTGACTCCCGTGGTTGTGCCCTCAATGGATTGTCACCTTGACATGGTGAGGGGGCTTGCATGTTCCAATAGCCCTTCCAGATCTTCTGCATAGCGAGACATGTTTTCTTCACTTCTGTACATTTTACCAGCAAACGCCCATTTACATCTTAGAGCCTAGGGTAATTTTTGAACATATTTCATAAAAGTTCAATTTTTTTCTTTTGTCAGATATCTCAGTTTGTTCCAATCTGTCTTTTGCCTTAGTGGATTATTCTGTGATATTGTTTGTGTTAATAAATCCATGTTTCTAATATCTAATAATCTCAAAATCCATTTTTCCATTGAAGGAATTTCTTGTGTCTTCCACAGTTTCGCTAGGCATATCCTAGCTGCCATTACCATATGTATGAAGAGCTTTTCTGTATTAAGGTCCAGCTGTAAATCGGTAGAGTCTCACTTATCCAAGCCCCACTTATCCAAGCTTCTGGATTATCCAAGCCATTTTTGTAGTCAATGTTTTCAATATATCATGAGATTTTGGTGCTAAATTCGTAAATACAGTAATTACAACATAACATTACTGCGTATTGAACTGCTTATTCTGTCAAATTTGTTGTATAACATGATGTTTTGGTGCTTAATTTGTAAAATCATAACCTAATTTGATGTTTAATAGGCTTTTCCTTAATCCCTCCTTATTATCCAAGATATTCGCTTATCCAAGCTTCTGCCGGCCCGTTTAGCTTGGATAAGTGAGACTCTACTGTAATTCCTGAGGGAAAATACTCCAGTTATATATATATATATATACTAGCTTTGCCTGGCCATGCGTTGCTGTGGCTTATGGGAATCCTTTGTTGGCCAGGTGGAATAGCAGTGAATAGCCTTGCAGTCTCAAAGCCTTGCTGTTTTCTGGAGTAGCTGGAGCTTTTTGTTGTATGAACGTAGAGGCATGGTTGAGGGGTTGTGCTGCCAAGTTTAGTGTTTCTGGAATGTGTAGTTTTGTTGTTTTGTCCTAGGCCGAAATTTCATTACGCTATATATATATATATATATAGATAGATAGATAGATAGATAGATAGATATAGATATATATTCAGTAGAGTCTCACTTATCCAACATGAACGGGCCGGCAGAACGTTGGATAAGCGAATATGTTGGATAATAAGGAGGCATTAAGGAAAAGCCTATTAGACATCAAATTAGTTTATGATTTTACAAATTAAGCACCAAAACATCATGTATACAACAAATTTGACAGAAAAAGTAGTTCAATACGCAGTAATGCTATGTAGTAATTACTGTAGTTATGAATTTAGCACCAAAATATCACGATATATTGAAAACATTGATTACAAAAATGTGTTGGATAATCCAGAATGTTGGATAAGCGAGTGTTGGATAAGTGAGACTCTACTGTATATGGACACTTGCTATTTCCATCATACCATTAACAACATTTTTGTTGAAACGAATGTCAACATTTTTATATATAGGTAGGACTGCTGTTTCATCAAACATGACAGTGTCCTAGTCATATTTAACATACATTTCTGATTTTAAAGTGCAAAGGGGCACATGAATAGAGATATTGCTTCTCATTAGCCCATTTTCTTTCTCTATTCAGCCTCTCTTCCAAGGTATGTTTCAGCAGACTGACTGTGGTGTTAAGAGGAAGATTGGGCATTTGAATACAATATGCATGCTAATTTGGGAGAAGGGTGAGCAGCTTCAGGCAAATCCTCCTATGATTCGATTGAAAGGGATACTGCTCACAAAATGTTCCTAAACCAGATTTGGAAATTCTTTCCCTGTTTTCTGCCTTCCTGTATTGTTTGATCCACATGACACTAGTCTAAGATTAAAAGAGAGTTGGTGGTGACTGTACTGCTGAATGCAAATAGAGGACAATGCTCATAGCAACTGGGTATGCATGGTAAAGGTCATACATAATGCACTGAGCAAAGAGGAGGGCGGGTAAGGATAAAGTGATTAATCAGATGGCTGTTGTAGCAATTGTGAGCATGGCAAGAAAATACACTAGGATTCTGGGGTTTTTATTTGAAGAATAGTGGGCTTTTGCTAGTCTTTCATTAGTCCTATGGTTTGCCTGTTGTTGAAAATCCACACACATCTTTTCAGGTGGAGAGACTATGAAAAGTTAAAGGACTCCTGGACAGACCTATTTCATTTGCTTTGTTTGAGAGTCGTCTAGGTGTTTCTCCCTTCTCTCCAAGGGTAAAATTCAGATCTCTTTTCTATACCTTAAATCCAAAAAAGTGAGCAAGACAAGAAATATAAACAGCTCCTGTTCTCAAATGTTTAAGACATCTGGTTGTTCAAACAGAAGAGGGAAATAGTAAAATGGTGTGTATTTGAAAATGAAATAATAACACTCCTTTTAAAAAAAAAACACCCTGCTAATTATCCCAATGAAGACATCTGGATTTTGCAGTTCTTTCTTTAGCTAATGTGTGTGGTCTATGGTAAATATAATCCATCTGAATAAGAAAGGTTAAACGAAATGGTGCAGTGCCAAAAGAATTCACTGCAATGGCTTCATTCTCCCTATGGAATTGACAGGTTTTGCTCATTTCCTGTCTTTTTTCAACACTTTCTGTAGTGATTATACAAAGTTATTATGAGGCTATAATGCAAACAAGGGAAAACATCATTTTCTTTATCTTTTAATAAAAAACCCTATATACATTGAGTAGCAATTTCATTTCCCTGCAACATTAAAATCTTTGCTGACAACAAAGGAACATTTCTTAACTGAAATTTGTATATATAGAGTGGGTTGGGGAAGGGAGAACGTGCTAATTAGAATGGCTAAGAGAGAATTGGCACATAATTTCCTTACTCTTTTATGGTTTTCTTAATAGAGGCACACCATAGGCTTTCTGCAGCTTCAATAGTAGTTGAGGCAATGACCCCAAAGCTTGATCAGGCGAAATTTTGTAGTTTAAATGTGAAGAGCAGCTTGTGCTTCACATCTTCTTTCAAGAGAATGACAGGACAAAAGATGAAGTTGGTGATGATTTTTTTCATTTGTAAAGTGCTTAAAATATACTAAGGAACAGGGAAGAGCATTATCTCCCTTGCTGGTCTACAATCTATATGAAAAATCATCCCATCAAATGAATAAAGAGGTAAGAGGTTAGCAAGCTTATTCCTTGACCATCTCTTGTTTACATAGATGAGTTACTGTTGAAAGATTGAAATAGAAACAAGGCAGAAGAGGGTCTGAGTGGTAGCCTATGGCTCCATTTATAGTGTGATATAATGCAGTTTCAAACTGCATTATATGGTCAGTGTGGAGTCATATTATGCGGTTTAATTGGATTGCATTATAGTAATCTTACACTGGACATATAATGCAGCTTCAAACTGCATTATATGGCAGTGTAGATGAGGACTTTGTCTCAACTGCCAGAATGCAGTGCCCCATATGTTTTTCTTTCTTTATTGCAGCTTATTTATTTATTTATCATGTGAGAAGAGAACTGAAGGTACAAGTTGTAATGTATTTGAAAACACAGCAAAGTTTTAAACAACAACAACTTGGCATTATACTTTTGACCAGTAGCTGGCCACTTGGAGTGTCTCTGATGTTGCTATAAGAATGTTCTCCATAGTGCATGTGGTGAGGCTCAGGCTGCATTTTAATAGGTGACCGGTGGTTTGTTCTTCTCCACACTTGCATATAGTAGACTCCACTTCGTAGCCCCATTTCTTAAGGTTGGCTCTGCATCTCCTGGTGCCAGAGCACAGTCTGTTCAGCACCTTCCAAGTAATCCAGTCTTCTGTATACCCAGGAGGGAGTCTCTTATCCAGTGACAACCACTGATTGAGGTTCCGGGTTTTAGCCTGCCATTTTTGGAATCTCGCTTGCTGAGGTGTTCCTGCGAGTATCTCTGTAGATCTTAGAAAGCTATTTCTTGATTTAAGGCATTGGCGTGCTGGCTGATACTCGAACAGGGGATGGGTCAGAGATGTCAATGCCTTGGTCCTTTCATTGCTAGTTGCTACTTCCCAGCAGATGTCAGGTGGTGCAATGCTGGCTAAACAGTATAATTTCTCAAGTGGTGTGGTGCAGCTGAAAGATATTAGCTGAGGATGGGGGAAATAGGTACTGTCAGTGATCTCCAATCTGAGATGTTGAAGTTCTGTTTGTCCCATTTCAATGCAATACATTCAGTTTCATAATGAGTGATGCTTTACAGGCAAATCATTACAACTTTCTGTGCTGTGAGAATAAACTGCAGTTCACTCTTCACATTCATTTTTAAGGGGAGCCTCAATTATGCAACAATTTGCTTTAATGTTTGTTATACGGTATTTGACTAAACATTGTTATATAAATTTAGAACTGGATTCAACATATTTAGAGCATTAACAGTAGTGTTTAATCATATCCCTCATGACATAATATCCTATTATTATGATTCTGAGTCACCGATGTTGGTTTGGGTTGTAGGCACTGAGTTTCAGAAGTTATCATAATTCCTAGAAGACCGGTCCAGAAATATATGCTGGGAAACTGCTGTCCCATGACATAGTTTTTGTATTGCCCCAAAGTTTCACCTTGTCTTCTGTGTCTTTCAACATCTCAATGCCCTTCTACACATGCACTAAAACCCAGAAGAAACTGGGGAAAAAAGGGCAGTGGCTAAATTACGTTTTGCGAAAGTGCAGACTGAATCAGGTTAACAGCTGAAAAGCACGTTTAAAAGGTGTGTTTAAATCCAGCGCATCTCAGAGATAATTTTTTTTAAAACCCCAAAAATTTCTATTAGATATCCCCTTTCCATTTTGCAGACTAATAAAATCCACTACGAAGGAAGGTGTCAGGACAGCAAGGGACCATTTCCCAGGCCTGACTTGCTGTCAGGTACTGAGATTTTTAAAACCACTTATTTAATCTGAATGTTGACACTGTCTGAAAGTGTCCTCAATAACTTTTAATCGGGATTATAAACCAACATTCATTGCCTGTTCAGAATTGGAGAAATATGAACAAGCTTCACATTTGTTTTTGAAGGCTTTCATGGCTGGAATCATTGGCTTGCTGTTGAGTTTTCCAAGCTGTATGGCCATTCAATGCTAATCAAAGTGGCCAATTGCAACATTCACACTTTCCTCAAACAGACAAAAGTTCTTTCTCCCACCCTGGACATTCTACAGAGAGATAAACCTCACTTGCCTAGTTTCTAGCAGACCTCACAACCTCTGAGGATGCCTGCCATAGATGTGGGTGAAACGTCAAGAGAGAATACTTCTGGAACATAGCCATACAGCCTGGAAAACTCACAGTAACCCAAGCTTCAAATTGATTTCAGATAATAATGGTGCTATTATTAGTCACATGTTCACTTGCTATGATCTTGAAGAAATTGCTCAGCCTAGCTAAGATGGAATTGCACTCTCCTTGATGTTGTAAAATCTATATTAGATGTAACATGGACATATTCCTGAACAGGTAGTTTACATGTACAAGTTACAACAAAAGCCAGAAGTAACTTTCATCATAAAACTGATTCATCACATGCAGTTAGATAAGATATACCTAGAATCAATCATTCATTCTGGCTGGCTCCACATTGAACCACTGCAATGTGTTGTATGTTGGCTATCTGGAAAAGAAAAAAAAATGTCCTAAATGCAGTTGGGACCCAGTGCTCAGAACACATAACTTTAATTTTCATCTATATATAAAACAATAGACTTCAAAGCCCTAACAGTTGAGGAACAGGTTAACATGAACCTAATCCCATAAGTTCCCACCCAAAGATCAATATCCACATGAGTGAGTCTATACTTTCCATCTCATTGGTAAAAGAAATCAGTTATTAAGACATAAATGGCAAGAATTTTTTAGATAGTGGCACCAAAACGATCTCTTATTGGGAAGAATGAATTGGTTACTGATATTTTTTTTCTTTCCATTTTGACATATTTTAAAATGTTTACAAATGAAGAGCCTTCAGCAGTATCATAGACTTTTTCTTTTAAGTCATTGTATTTTATTGGTAATATTTTATTTATATTCTGATAATTAATAGCATGGGAATAGTATGAGGAGAGTGATTTGTCTCCTTCCATTCTAGAAACATCTTTCAGAATTCTTAGGTGTCATCATTTTAGGATTGCTCATCCAACATTTAAAATGGTTTATTTAAATTATATGTATGTTACTGAGGTCAATTGATTTATTTGCCGTTCACATTTATAAAACCAATCAGATGCAATAAAGCTGAAATCTGATACACACACACATATATGAAGTAGAACTTGATATTATATATATAAAACCATTTTTGATCACACCCACATTTAATTGCTAGTAAGAATATACTTTCAAGGAAATAGATAAAGTACCATCATTATTCCCTTGGTATGCATTTTGTTCCATCTGGTTCATTATTTTCCAAGTTTGTTTCATTTGGTTTTCAAATGTTAGCTAACAGCTGGTATAAAGGTTTCCCTATTTGTTACTGTGCATACCCATAGTTCATATCGTTTTCAATATTCTTTTTAACATTTAGCTTTGTGTGGACATTTCCTTTCACTAAGCTTTTTATGCTTTCTGAACAACATAAGATTTTTTTAAAGGAAAAAAAGTGTTCATCCATTAATTCTGTTTCTCACTCCACTACATTTAAAAGCACACTTCATTAAATAATGAATATAGCAAATTACTTGCGGGTTTTGAAAAGCTCACAAATAATTTCACCAAATGGAGAAAGAGACCATTAAAATTACAATTTTGACTAACTGAAAGCAATGAGTCAATATTGTTCACATATATGTTTGAGGGAATCCCAAAATACTGAACTCTGGAAGTGAAGAGGGAATCAAGGTGTGAGCTGCATAGTTCTGTCATTGAACTCTACTTTCTCTCTGAAAGGAGAATTTTGGATTATTCCATTACTCAGCTGATTGTTTGAGAAACATCCTTCAAAATCTCATTATGCAAACCAGTAAAGAGACTTTAATTGCTTGTAAATTTTGCCAGTTACATAAGCATAAAGCTTCAATAGTGCTCTGGCTTCAGGGTTCAGCTGCTGAAAAAGAAAGGAAAATCATATGCTTTGAATGACAGAAAAGAAAATCAGCAATATCACAATAACTTTATACAAATCTGTGGCATAACTATACATGGAATATTGTGCCTGGTTCTGATTATCATATCTCAGAAAACGTAACTTTGGAGCTGAAAAAGAAGATGCTGAAAGGATTATTAAAATGATCAAGAGTCTGAAGGAAATCCACTATGAGAGATATACTATATTTAGCTTCACAAAAAGCTAAGAAAAGGTTGACACAAGAATGGTATTGTGTATAAAATTATGCAAGGTATGAGAAAAGGGCACAGGGAAAACTATCTTTCCCTCTTCTTTTAGACAGCATTCAGTTTTATTGGGTGATCCTGCATTCCAGTATTATAAGAGAAGAAGAAAAACGCCCTTCTCTCATAATAGCAACATGCATATTCACATGGTGTGACAGACCAGCTAGCCTCATTTGTTACATGGAATCTTGCAATATGAGTGGCTCATTGTTTTGTCCACCAAAAAGAATGGAAATCATTTAAGGGTGATCCTACAAAGCTTCGTCTGTGGACATCTTATGAATTTGCTATGATGCGTTGTTTCATAGAATGAGTCTGTTTGACTCTAATAGTGTAAATCAAGTGTTAGTTGGAAAACTGGGTATGACCATCTAGTTTGGATCTTTGATATGGCTTGTGAACTAATAGGAATCTCTTGATGGTATGATCTGAAAGAACATGAACCTTGTGAAAATTAAATCAATATAAATTTTATCAGTGTTTGGGTGTAAAATAGCTGAAAGTTAGGTCTTTGAAGGTAACCACTATCCTTTTATTCAACTGGGCAACTGCAGCTGGATCATGTCTGAGACCCCTCGCTCCAGGCACTGAATGCTCCCTGGCACATTCAAGATGGGTTTGCACAGTGTGTGGTATTAGAAGCTCAGTGAAGGTACATTGGCATGGATGTCCACTCTACTGGAGCTTACGCAGGATCTTGATTGTTCTTTTTGTTATAAGGAAAGATCTAAAGCAAGACAGACATCAAAAGGGCTAACTTCAATAGTAAGCCCTCTCACTGTATTGGCTTTCTGTCTGTAGATTTTCTTTCATTTTAGCACTGCTGTGCTGTAACCATTGGCTGAAGCCCAAATTCTGGAGAAGATCAGCTTGATTCAGTCCTATTTGGAATGGGTCACAATTAGATCATGCCGTGTTAAATGATTACAAAGGTGACTTCTGCCACTGCAGATTGGTCTACTATCTATCAGTTCACTGTGGAGTAATTAGCATTTCAAGTGTTGGAAAACAACACTCACACTATTGTTCCTCTTTATGGTATAGACTGTATAGGATTGGGAGAGATTACATTGGAGGAAGAGTGATAATACTGTTCTGGGTCTGAAAGTTATTTCCTGTTTAATTGTGCAGTAATTACTTTGAAAGCAGTTGTTATACTCCAGAGACATTGTTTTTGTGCTTGAGGCCAATAGTATTATTTCCTTCAGTCTAGATGCTTTTGAACTGTGATGTTGGAGGAAAATTCTGAGAGTGCCTTGGACTGCAAGAAGATCAAACCAGTCCATACTCCAGGAAATAAAGCCTGACTGCTCACTGGAGGGAAGGATATTAAAGGCAAAGATGAAGTACTTTGGCCACATAATGAGAAGACAGGAAAGTTTGGAGAAGATAATGATGCTGGGAAAAATGGAAGAAAAAATGAAGAGGGGCTGACCAAGGGCAAGATGGATGAATGTTATCCTTGAAGTGACTGGCTTGACCTTGAAGGAGCTGGGGGTGGTGAGGGCTGACAGGGAGCTCTGACATGGGCTGATCTATGAGGTCACGAAGAGTCCGAAGCAACTGAAAGAACAAACAACAACAAGGCTCTTCAGTCTAGGCACTTAAATGTGCAGACTGCAACAAAGTTTTTGTAATTTAACAAGCCTTTTCCATGTTTTTATGATAGAACCAATTAGAAAATGACATGTGTGCCTGCGTCTTGTCTCTGTTATATGTTATGGCATTGAATGTTTGCCTTTATGTGTGCAATGTGATCTGCCCTGAGTCCCCTTCGGGGTGAGAAGGGTGGAATATAAATGCTGTAAATAAATAAATAAATAAATAAATGTGTAACTAAGGAACAAAAGTTGTGTTACATGGTGTAATTCTAACTTTAGGTCTGATCTGCAGGTATCATTTGTAGCTATTTTTTTGTATGTGGTATATCCTTCTATTGCCTATAAAGCATCTTAGATTGAGAAGACTACTGAGTAGAGGTGTGTTCGGTACTTGTTTATCCCGTTTCATATGTTCTTTTATTCCTTTCATTTCGGACAGGAGCCCGAAATGGGAACCCTTCCCCCAGAACAAAAATAAGCTTGACAGAAAAGCAAGCAGGAGTGGGTACTGTTTCCTTGCCTGCTCTTTCGGCCATGTGGCACTCCTCACATGGAGAATTGCTATTTTCCTCTGAGCCCTGCCTGTTGGGCCAATTGGAGGAGAAGAATGCTGTCGGCCTCACCTGCTGCCTGCCTCACCTCGCCTGCCTCTGCTCATCTCCACCGCATACCAAAGTGAAAGCATCACAGGAGGAGTGGTATCTTAAGTAACTCTGATGCTTTTATCCAGGTTGTAATGAAGGATATAAGGACAAACCATGCCATTGCCAAAAATGCTGGGAAAGGAAGGGGAATCCCCCCCCCCCATTGCCACCAGTTAAAGAAGAAGTGAAATGGTGGGGTTCAGCACTGGGATATGTGTGTGGTGTGTGGAGCATCTTTGGCATTTGGCAGGAAGGAATGATGCCCTGCAGTGCCTCCCTCCTGCTGCTGATCCTAAAGAAGCTAGAGGGCAGGACCAGCGGGGGGAAAGAGGGAAATTTTTAAAGGAGATTTTTAATCTATAAAAATTGGGGGATAACCCAAACATTATAAAACTTGGTGGGATAAAAGTGATAGATGTGTCCTCCATATGTAATGATTTTCACCCCTCTAGCCCTAAAAATGAGGGAAAGGGGGCCTGGGGAAGCCTGCCCTTAGTGGCCAGTAGGTTGAAAATTTTCATTTTTTCATAAATGCCCATTCAGAAAGATGCCCATTTTTGGAAGGCACTCAAATACAAAAACAGGGGTCTTTTGAATGAAACAAACAGAAACAGTTAACAATTTTATACAAATGCAAAAGTCTACTAGCCATGTGCGATCCATGAAAAAATGGTTCAATACTTGCTTCGGAAGTAGGGGGCGCTGGCACTTCATTTTGAAAGTCATTTCTAAATTTTTAAGCAAAAAGTTCAAAACTTTCTGAAAATTTGGAATATTTGTATGTACCTTGTTAATGGTGGACGCGCATGTGCATTAAGGAAAACATTATTGTCAATGGGGAAATTTGAGGGGTTTCTCTCTCCCTCATTTTCTGAGATATCCTAATGAAATTTTCTACAGTAGTAGAACACATTTACCACTGTCAGCTCACCAAATCTAAGAACATTTGACTTGTCCTCAGATTTTTGGTGAATTTTTAAAGTTTTATTTTTTAAAAACCCATTTTTTAAATAATAACAAAAATATCTTCCTGGTTTGAAAGTGTTATATCCTGTTTCATTGGGTTGTCTTTACTTTGAAAGTTGTTGTTCTACTTCAGAAACTTTTTTTGTGTGGCTGAACCTCTGTTAAATTGGTGGACAGAGACTCAACAAACCATAATGGGTTATTTTTTATAGGATGATGTCTCTTGCGCAAAGACAAAGTTTTGGCAGTGTAATCAAGTTTTGCCATGTTTTTATGACAGAACCAATTAGGACATGACATTTATCAACAAGGAACAGAAATAATAAAACACCATCAAATCACTCCTGACAGATGACCATCAGCCTCTGAATAAGGAAATCTGTTCCTGGCTTGAAAGTGTTATTACCTATTTCATTGGGAATATGTGACTTGCCCAAGATCACCCAGTGGTCTTCCATGGCTGAGTGGGAAATCAAGTCACAATCGTAGTCCAACTCTCAAACCACTACACTACACCATGCTTAAGAGCCCCATAGAAACCAACCAGGAAGGGAAGGGGGATTTCTCTCCTGGATAGCCAGGAGAGAAAATGCTTCAGGCTTGGTTTCTATGGGGCTCTTAAACCTCAATGCTAGCCAGGAGACTGGTTGAATTAAAACACTTTCTCATATATCCGAAGGTTATCCTAAGATATTCCAAGGCATGGGCACCAACGCTTTGAATTGGAAGGTTAAATTGGAAGCACCAAACCACCTCGGAATCCCGTTCAGAACTCAAAATAGATACGATTTTATTACGATTAACAACGATTTCAATAAATTCACCCATGCCTAAAGTCTACAGCTGAGACCTCTCTGTGTATGCCTTATTTCATGTCAGCTTAGGAAGACAATAGATGTTTGTCCTCTTGTTTGTCCCTTCTGAAGTCACATGGGGATGTGCATGTATTTGTGAGATCTGTCTCACTATACTTCAGATTCATTTAGTGTAGCCATTCTGGAATTATATGGATGCACACCCACATATTTGAAATACAATAGTTTTTTTCTTATTATGTGGTTTACATTTTCAATTATTTTATTAGAATCAAATGTCTAACTTTAAAAAGCTAGGTGAGGGTACCATTTAGAGAACAGAATATAAGTGTGTAAATGTGTGTGTATATATGTTTGTGAAAACAACAACTTAAATTTATAATTATTCTAAATTCCTTTTTTTCCTTATGAAGGTAATGCACAACATGCATAGATACAGAAATCCCAAACATTTTTTGAGTTTAATAAAAATGGAACTTTGCAGCAACCTCACTTGCCTGAAATCTGGCAGAGTTAATTCACTCTTTTGGGTCTATAATAACTTCAAGTTCATCCAGATGTGTAATGAATTAGAAAAGCGACAGCAAATGGGTTAAATGGTTGGAAGAGGAATGTGAATTCCTGTAATACAGTCTGGATTTCGGAGTCAAAATTGGTCAGTACTGATCTGGAATACATTGAGCCATGATTCAAATTAATTGTAGGGCTCATGTACAACTTTATCATTTTCTACATTAGTTAGTAACTCAGGGTAAATGGAACCAAAGTCTTCTAGTTGTAGAATATATTGTGACAAACAGTTTGGTAGGATCACAAAAGGTCTGTCTGGCTACCTGTTCTTAATTTACCTGTTCAGAAACTTTCTGTTTGAGGTGCTGCCAGGCTAAAAGGGTATATTTTGGGGATTATCAGTGGATTATATCAAAATCAACCTAGGCAGCTCTTTGATTGAGGGTGCTACTCCAGCTACTCCAGAAAACGGCCAGGCTTTGAGGCTGCAAGGCTATTCATCACTATTCCACCTGGCCAACAAATGATTCCCATTAGCCACAGCAACGCGTGACTGTGCAAAACATATATATATATATATATATATATATATATATATATATATATATATATATATAGGATTATATAAGGCTCCTTCTACACAGCTATATAAAATGCACACTGAAGTGGATTATATGGCAGTGTGGACTCAAGATAATCCAGTTCAAAGCAGATAATATAAGATTATAAATGGGTAATATAGCTTTGTGGAAGGGCCTTGAGTCTACACTGCCATATAATCCTGTTCAAATCAAATAATCTGTATTTTATAGGCAGTGTGGAAGAGGCCTGATTGAAGAGGCCCTGGACACCATTAAATGGCTGAGTGGGTTGCTAGGAGACAAAGTGGGCAGAGCTTAGCCTTCTAACTGGCAGCAATGGGAAAGAAACAGTTATTCCTCTGCCTCTAATTAGGACTTTATTTTTCTTGGGTTTTTTTTTAATGTAAAAACACAGTCCTGATGACCATGTCTTTTGTGGCCAAATTTAGTATGTTTTGGTTGTGTACTTTTGTTGTTTAATTTAAGGGAAAAACTATCAGAGAGAAAAACTATATATATATATATATATATATATATATATATATATATATAGAGAGAGAGAGAGAGAGAGAGAGAGAGAGAGAGAGAGAGAGAGAGAGAGAGGATATTGAATTGCAATATTCAGGGAAATATCTTTGGTAATGCTTCATGTTTTCAAATTTTGCCTAATGGTTATTTGTTTATTTATTCACTGATGGGTCTATGGATCCTAAATAAAACTGAACTGTATTGCTTCTAATAGCTATTAAGATAAGAACCGTTGGTGTAACAGCTCCAGCAACATGAGTCCTCTTCAAAATAATATAAAGTAGGCAGTATTTCAGGAACTTATTCAATCTAAAGATATCTAGAGATATTTGTCTTTCCAAACTCAAATTCAAGTTTCCTTGTGTGTGTATATATTAAAAAAACTTCCAATTTGAATTTATATTTCATTATTGTGAGTTTTGTATGACTTACCACTACATGTTGTGTGTGTGTGTGTGTGTTAGTAGTAAAGGCAAAAAACCCCAAACAGTATATGTTCAGTTCTGCCATCTCATTGTGTTCTTTGTTATTCAGATCCTTAAGTTAATATCTACGCACATTTACTAGGCAATCATGTTCCACTGCATGCTTTAAGTGTTATATGATGTGTCACATTCTTAACTGCCAAGTGGAATACAGGACCAAAGCATACATACCCTAGTAGAGGTGTTTTAGTAGGGGGAATTTCAGCAGGTTTTGCTTGTGAAACCAGGAATTCTTCCTGCAATCAATTCTACACAACAATTAAAGGTGTGAGTGCTCTGTTTTCTATGACAACCCTACTGGTAAATGCATTTATGATGGTACTTTCAAGCAAATTCTTTCACAATGTAAAAACAAACATTTGACTATTTCAATGCAAACGGTGCCTAGGGTGAATTTATTGAGTTCTCATAATTAACTCCCTCCTCCCATTTTTTTATTTTTATTCATTTTAATAGTTCATTTTGTCAAATAAAACAAAACTGACATTTCCATGGTATTTGTAATATTTTATATTGCAGAGAAACATTTGTGTCTTGCCTCGATTTCTTGGATAAGGGAACATGATGAAGATCACAGAACTTGCCTGGATCTTATATGACTTTTGTGTAATCACTGGAGATCAGGGAAAGTAGTGAATATCTAACAAACATTCACTATGCTTCTTTTGTTGGTTTATTACAGTTGTTGCTTAATCTAACTGCAAAATTGCACAATAGAAGATCAGAATTTTTGTGATTTTTGGAAGGCTGCTATGCCACACACAGAGCACCAGATGTCTCCCATATCTTCTTCAGATAAGCTGATAGAGAATCAGCAGGGAGATATGCAAGCTGTCGTATCTGTGTGGGTACACCATATTCCACCTGATGTGTTTTGCACTTTAGAGGTTCAATTATTTCTGTTTACTTGACTTCTGGATAACATATCTTTGAGTAAGATCACCTCATGGGCAGGCTTGCATCATCCCTTAAGAGTGGGGATTTAATGCTGTGTGCATGTGTGTGTATGAGTACGTACATGTGTGACATTTACTTTATCTATACTTTCCCTGAAAATGAACTGATGCACAGAATTGGGAACTAAAAAGGTTTTCTCTATTGCTCCAAGGTCTGTTCGCCACTTCTTCATCTCTGTCTATGAAGGACCTGGAAATACATTAGGTTTTCCCATATTTATCTTCCCAATGAGATAGTAAGAAAAATTAGTCAAAGGGCACATCTACACTGATCACTTGGAGACAATTTCACTCTGCAATCTGAGATATAACATGATCTACTGCGGTGCATTAAAGGGTTTATCTCAGGCTTTATCCCATCTCTTACATTCTGGAAGTTGATGGCGACACAACTGATTCTACAACCTGAGCACAAATGTCTCCTTGGAGATGAAACATTTTATAACAAACAAAACATTATAATTGTCATTGTGGTCAGAAAATTCACCATTTCTGACAAAGTAGTGTTTTTAATACTTGGACAAGAGCCTTAGGCCTGATATAACCTGTTGCTTAAAATGTAAAAGGTATCAAATATAACAACAAATTTATGTATTCACCCATATGGTTTACTTATGAATTTTCATGTCTAAGCAGGGGTCCAGGCTAGGGGCAGTCACTTTCCTTGAAAGCAAATTCCTCAACTTCATGGAACAGAAACTGAAGAAGCAAGAGATGTGGTAAAGAAGAAAACAACATTTCAAATAGCAAATGGGGGATGGATGGGGTCATTATGATATTGTTTTTTTTTTTTTTCTTTTTTTGCAAAGAATTAAATGGCTGGCATTGTTTCCAATGTCTTTCTATGTAATATGTAGCATGTATCAAATACAATTTTTTAACCTTTTGAGACCCTTTCCAGTCAGGTTTCCGCCCTGGCCATGGGACGGAGACAGTCCTGGTTGCCATTACAGATGAACTCCGTTGCCAGTCTGATAGTGTCGAACTGGCTACGTGCTAGTAGACTGAAGGCGAACCTGGCGAAGACTGAGATTCTTTGGCATGGCCGCTCAACTGGTCTGACCCATTTGCTACCCACTTTCGATGGTGCTGCCCTATCTCCTTCGCCTACCATTAAGAGCCTGGGTGTAATTTTGGATTCGCAGCTGACAATGGAAGCTCAGGTCACAGCTGCTAGCAAGCAGGCCTTTTTCCATCTACGACAAGCAAGGCAACTGGCACCCTACCTATCTGATGAGGCTCTGTCAACAGTCATCCATGCCACGGTCACGTCAAGGCTGGACTATTTCAACACCCTGTATGTTGGCCTTCCGATGTCCACGACCCGAAAGTTCCGTATTGTTCAGAATGCGGCAGCCAGGCTACTCACAAGAACACCCATGAAATGCCATATAACACCAGTGCTGCAGCATCTGCATTGGCTTCCAACTGATTACCGTGGTCTATATAAGATGCTAGTTCTGACCTTTAAAATTCTTTACAGCCATGGCCCATAGTACCTTAGGGACCATCTCTCCTTCTCCCATCATCAGAGGTCGCAACGACCATCCCAACATGACTTACTTTATATACCGGGTCCTAGAGAAGTGCACTTGGAAAGGACCAGGCGCAGAGCTTTTTCTATTTTTGCCCGTGCCTTATGGAATGCCTTGCCGCCTTATATGAGAGCCATGCGTGAGTTAGGGCCTTTTACCCTAGCACTCAAGACCTGGCTCTTTACTAGAGCTTTTAATCTATGTTAATTTTATCAATATTTGTATGTATGTATTTTTTCCTTTACAATTTTAACTTGTAAATCGCCTAGAGCATCTTGGATGGAGGGCGATTAATAAGTAATTAAATGATGATGATGATAATGATGATGAAAATGCTTCCTTGATGTTTTTATGAATGCTTTATCTCTCAATATGAATGTAGATGTGTTGTAGTTCAAAACATCTGGAAAGTCTAAATTCATACAAACCTAATTGAGAGAACGTATTTAGAAAATACGAATGATTTAGTGGATTTTTTTTTTCTAGCAGAAATGCTAGTGCATCTGGGCGGAAGGAGAAAATATCCTAGACACTCCTTCCTTTCAATGTACACACACTATTTAGCTGAGAAAGAAACCAAATTTAGTCTTCTTCATAAGTTATATAAAAGTGGTTTACTTATGATATTTGTGGATAATCAACTCAGCTACATCTTCTTGGAGAAATTGGAAGAAAACAAAAGAAAAGTACTGTATGGTTTCAAGAAAACTAGTGTGTTCCACTCAGAGAGGATTCCTACTATAACAGCAGATGAGAAGAGCTGTGTGAGATGAATCTGCAGAGAATAAAAGAAAGTATACATGACTCAGGAATGTGAACAAGTAAACAAGCAGGAACTTATCATAAACTTGTTTTGCCTAAACTTCTAGAGAGTCTAACTACCAAGAAGTATAAGGCATGCAAAAGTTGCTATTTCCAACAAACACAACACGGTGCCCTATGTCCATGTAAATTTGGCTATCTGGACAGTCTTGCTATTGTCTTATCTCTGGAAGGAAAGAAAGTCCTCACAATAGTCCTTTATTGTTGTTGTGTCACAGTTAGATCCAAAGGTGTCTAGTCTCCTTCTCTTCTCAACATCTTTTCTTTTCTCTTCCCACAGCCCCACCCTTCACATACATCTTCACAGTCACCCAGCTGATATTTATCAAGATGGCTTGGATCTCTTCCCCTTTGCTTAAGAAAGTATGTTTTCTTTACTCCAAGGGCAGGACCCTTTGATGTCTTCATACTCTTACCCTGCACTAGATTGAATTAGAACCAGTCCAGCTGGTCATGCCATCCTTGACATATGGGTTTGCTCAGGAAAGCTCTGGAGCATTCTCCAATTCTTGCTAATGCAAAATAGATTTAGGATTCCTGGTTTTACTCCACATTAGTGGCCAGAAGTCCTTGGATAATGTGTGGATACCCGAGAGTGACTTCTTGCTTGTTTCAGGATATGTGGCCCATGTAGATAGACCCTTGGAGTAGTTCACTTCCTTGTCCTGGGTAAAAGACATAGATTTTGCCACTATTTTATAGTGAAACTTGTAACTGAAAAAATGTTGGATAACGTATTCTCCCCTCAAACTGTTAGAAATCAAAAGTTCTAAAGTCATGTTTCTTTTCAGAAATATCTGTAATGGGGTTTCCAATATTCAAAACTTTTCTTCTCTCAAATTATTCATAACTTTTCAAGTGTGACAAGTCAATTGTTAAGTGTCTCCTCACTCTTTCCAGGTAATACTCATTTACCAAGTATCTTGCAAGCAGAAAAATATAAAATATGAAGGATAAAATATGAATATAAAATATACCCAACAGACATACCACACAAAGCATAGTTAACTGTCACTTCTTAGCACATATTCACTGAGTGTCACCAAATGTTTGTAAATATGTAATCATCAAAGTTCATCATGTCTCAATTATTTGTTTGTTTCATTTATATTCTTCCTTTTCCCACAAGGATTTCTCATATTGCTCCCAGAAGACATAGTATATTAAAAGGGACATATGGTAATAAAGCTATTGAGTATGAACTATCCCCAAGGTATTCCTTAGATATTCCTAGACAAGTAAATTTGGGCTTATCCCAAAGGATACTTTAAATTCAGAACCTGCCTCTGCTTTCTCCCTATTCTATTTCACCAAGTATGAAATAATATAGAAAGGTTCCTTGAAGAATTATTTGTGAGGGAGAATAAGCTAAGAATTTTAAAACAATTTTCTCACTGAGGTTGCTATATAAATGGTAATCAAAACAGCGTTTTTGGTGCTGAAACACAAAATAACTTCACTTTTATGGAATTTAGTACCTGATTCCGTATAAAACCTGGAAACATCAGGGGCCCACTATAGAAAAGAGCTATATTTCCATCATCCCAGCATGTTTTGAAGAGGAAGACTCAATAAAAATGGAAACGGAGAAGGAATACATTTTTAACAGGACTTTCAGACTCAATGAATTTAATGTGTTTGAATGGCGCATCTTTGAATGCAGCATTCTCTTTAAATGGGTGAATCTGAGTATTAAAAATCTTAATGCTGGCATTATATGATCAAAGTCAAGCTTCATACAGCATGAACATATCAGAACAGGCAGTATTTACAAATATTTCAGAACTGTATGAATCAATGGATGCATTTAAAGCCTTAGAAGAAGAAAGAAATCAAGAGAGCAGGATAATAAGAATGGCAAAGAATATGTGTATGTAACTCATAAATAAGCCCTACTATATTCAATAGGACTTGCTTCCAAGTATTTATGGATAGTACTAGAGCTTCAAAGTGAGATAGCAACTAGATGCAGAGGGGAATAAGAAAGCTCAAGGAAGGATGTTGATACCATATTATGTATTGAGGAACAATGTTGTATAAATAGGTGGTTGTCTTAAATACAAGGCTAATTTCCTTCTTTACTTCTGACATTGCTTACATTAACTTTTCTTCAAAAGGATGAAAAAACAAAACCTACAAAACCATGTCCTTCTTCTATGCTTTTGTGCACTTTTTCACATAAAGTAAACTTAAGGGCTGAAGAGGATATCAGAGAAAAAGGGGGCATTAAAGCCTTTAGCTAGGGTGAATAGATTGATGATCTCTGTCCACATCCCAGTATATGTTTTCGATGAACTATAGTAGAGTGTAAACAATCCTTTGGGGCACATATCCCATTTCAAATAATGCACTTTCAATCAGATGGAATCAATTTGAAATTACAAATATTTATGCAGATCTGTACTGCATTGCTTTCACTAGGACATGGGCCCTATTATAAAGGCTACAGACATGTCTTGAGAACCAGATCAGGGCAAAACAATCTATCATATACAGGTAGTCCCAGGATATGAAGAAGATAGGTTCTGTAGGTTTGTTCTTAAGATGCATTTGTATGTAAGTCGGAACAGGTACATTTTAAAGTGTAACTCCAGCCACATTTTGGTAGATTTGGATTGCATAGTAAAAGTTAACACCCCTGTAATGTTTGTTTGCCCATGTTCAGAAGATTTCACCTCACTTTTCTGTCCCTGTAACAATTGGATTTTGAAAAATGTGGATTGTCATGGAAACAAGGATTGATGATCAATCTTCAATGGAAATACCCTCTTCCCATGATAACTCTTCCTCCCAAGGGATAGATTAACTCCCACTTCCTGTCATCTCACTCCTGTTTGTAACTTGGAGTTGTATGCAAGTTTGATGTCTGTACTTGGAGACTGCCTGTAGTGGTTATAAGCAATTAAAACCAACATGGAAAGACATGGGATGTTATCCCAGTTTTTCTGTCAAGAAGGAAGCATCACTTTATTTCTTTCAAGAGAGAAGAGAATAGCAAGACTTTCCAGATAGCCAAATTTACATGGGCATAGGGCATCATGTTGTGTTTGTTGGAAATAGCAACATTTGTATGCCTTATACTTCTTGGTAATTAGACTCTCTAGAAGTTTAGGCAAAACAGGTTTATGATAAGTTCCTGCTTGTTTACTTGTTCACATCCCTGAGTCATGTATGATTTCTTTTATTATCTGCAGCCTCATCTCACACAGCTCTTCCCATCTGTTGTTATAATAGGAATCCTCTCTGAGTGGAACACACTAGTTTTCTTGAAACCATACAGTACTTTTATTTTGCTTTCTTAAAAATTCTCCAAGAAGATGTAGCTGAGTTGATTATCCACAAATATCATAAGTAAACTTTTCATGACCTCATGGACCAGTCCACGCCAGAGCTCCCTGTCGGCCGTCGCTGCCACCACTGTCTTCAAGGTCAAGCCAGTCCCTTCAAGGATACCATCCATCCATCTCGCCCTTGGTTAGCCTCTCTTCCTTTTTCCTTCCATTTTCCCCAGCATCATGATCTTCTCCAAGCTTTCCTGTGTTCTCATGATGTGACCAAAATACTTCATCTTTGCCTCTAATATCCTTCCCTCCAGTGAGCAGCCGGGCATTATTTCCTGGAGGATGGACTGGTTGGATCTACTTGTGGTCCAAGGCACTCTCAGGATTTTCCTCCAGCACCAAAGTTCAAAAGCATCTATCTTTCTTCGCTCAGCCTTCCTTGTAGTCCAGCTCTCACATCCATAGGTTACTATGGGGAATACCATTGCTTTCACTATGCGGATCTTCATTGCCAGTGTGATGTCTCTGCTCTTCACTATTTTATCAAGGTTGGCCATTGCTCTCTTCCCAAGAAGTAAACATCTTCTGATTTCCTATGAAGATTAAATTTGGTTTCTTTCTCAGCTAGATATTGTGTGCATATTGAAAGTAAGGGATGTCTAGGAGATTGTCTCCTTCCACCAAGATGCATCAGCATTTCTGCTAGAAAAAATCCACTAAATCGCTCATATTTTCTCATATATATGTTCTCTCAATTAAGATTGAATGAATTTAGACTTTCCAGATGTTTTGAACTACAATACATTTATATTCATATTGAGAGGTAAAGCCTTCATTAAAACATCAAGAAAGCATTTTTGTTCTCAAAAGTTAAAACAAAATATGTATTTGATACATGCTACATATTACATAGGAAGACATTGGTAACAATGCCAGTCATTTAATTATTTACAAAAAAAATAATACCATAATGACCTCATCCAGCCTGTGATGAACCATGGGCCTTGTAGTCCTGCTCAGGACATTGTAATCCCTGATGAAGATGAAAACTTGGGTTTTTTACCTTCCCAGTCTGAACTGGATTCCTCTCAGCCAGATCCTTCCCAGGCAGATCTGGAAACCTTGCACCTGCAAGAAAGTTGTGCCCCAGAAGTATGTCAAACAACCCCAGAGCCTACTTCTCCCGTGTTCTTGCGCCGGGAGTTTTGTAAACAACAGAGAAGTTTGGATTCAGCTTCGCGCAGGAGTGCGAGGATAGCAGCTAAGAATGTTGCCAATTAACATTGGTTCTCGTGAGAATCTTTAAGGAGTTTAACATCTGGTCTCAGAGTTTAGCTTTCGTTTCTGATTCCCAGAGAACCGCTTTGGTGAGAAAGTTGGACTCTATATAGGTGTTTTGCCCGCGTAGCAACTTCGCGGAGTCAATTCGTCAGCCTGCGGAGCGAGTTGTGGCTGGACAGCGCGCTCCGATTCAAGCCTCGCTTCAGCTCAAGCCTTGCCTTGCTATCCAGCCTTCGCCTTGCTTCCCAGCCTTTGTTTACCTACGGACTTTGCCTTGTTTCCCAGGACTAATCCTTGCCTTGTTTCACGGATTTTACCAAGTTATTCCACGGACCTTGTTCTTGTTCTTAGTTACCTTGTTCCACGTTCAAGCCTTGTTTCAAGTATCAAGTTATTTCCTAGCCACGCTCAAGTTTTATGGACTAAAGGACCTTGTCATCTCCCCTCACTTTGCTTGGCAAAGTGAGTGTTTCGGTTATTGGATTACAACTTTGGACCTTAATATTTCTTATTGGACATTGCTTTTTTGGACTAATTCTGACCTTTCCTGAAGGGTCTAATTCTGGACTATTTTCTATACTTGTTTTTATTAACTTTATATATTCCTTCAATAAAGATATTAGTTAGATTCTGGCCTCTGTGTATGGTTATTGGTGCCTCTGCCGCCTGGGTCGTGACAGTTTGACTCCGCCACCCATAAGCACCAACTAACCGAGGCCAGGATGTCTACCGGAGCCGCGCCGGCTGGACAGCCGCTCAGCTACACCATCAGCAAGGACGAAGTGGACCGCATCCGTGACAGACTCAACGCGCAGGATGGAGAAATAAAAGGGTTGAGGGAGCGCGGAGTTCGCCTCCCGGCCATGGCGTTGCCTACCAAGTTTTCTGGAGAAGCTGCTAAGGTTCATGTTTTCCGCCGCCAATGTCAAGCTTATCTAGAGGCCCGTGATGCCGAGTTTCCCCAAGAAGACATCAAGGTGGCGTGGGTCTACAGTCTTCTAGATGGACCAGCGGCTAGCTGGGCGACGGCCCTGTTTGATCAAGCCTCCCCCCACCTAAATTCAGCACAACGCTTCTTGGATCACCTTAAGGAGACCTGGGGAATCGAGGACAATTTGGAGGCAGCCGGTCACAAACTCCGGCGCCTCCTTCAAGGAGACAGACCCATGTCTCAGTACATAGCCGAGTTCCGCGTGCTGGCCCACAACACCGGCTGGAACGATGTAGCCCTCAGAGGACAATTTCGGGAGGGTCTCAACATTGAAATGCTGGAAGAAATCTCCAAGGTGGATCCTCCCCAGACCCTCGAGGCACTCATTGATCAATGTTTACGGGCTGAAGTCATGATTGCCAACAGGAAACAATGGGTTCGAGGCCAGGGCGGTAGAGCCGGGGCAAAACCCCCCGCTTCCGCCAGTGTTCAGCCACGTCCGGTGTGGAGAACCCCGCCGCCAACCCCATACCCCAGAGGAGGCGAGGAGGTGCCGATGCAGTTGGGCAATGTGCGTCCCAGACTAGATGCCGCCGAGAAGGCCCGTCGTCAACGCTTGAACCTCTGCTGGTACTGCGGGAACGGGGGCCACTTCGCCAGAGAGTGCCCAGCCAAAGGGAAGCCTGCCGCCCGTCTTGCGGCGGCGTCCTCCACGGAGTCGAAGGCGTCTGAGCCGACTGGCACACAGCCGGCGGGGGAAGCCAACGACCGGGTGTAGAGAGGCTCGCCAACCCGGTCAAAAAATCCATCCAAGAGCCGCCTACCGGGGTCCTGTTCCTTCTCGTGGTCACATTATGGTCAGCAAAAAGGGGACCCGTCATGATCCACGCCATGATAGACTCTGGAGCTACCAACAATTTCATCGATAGAGAGTATGCCGACTCTCTGGGATTACAATATCATGATTTCAAGAATGCCCGTGTGGTGCAAGCCATAGACGGCCGTCCCCTCAAGACGGGCCCCGTAAGCCAGTGGTCGGAACCCACCAGGATGTGGATAAGGGAACATATGGAAGAGATTTCCTTCTTTGTTACCGAGGTTCCCCATTTCCCTGTGATTTTGGGAATTCCATGGCTGACACTCCACGACCCTAACATCTCCTGGTCCAACAGAGAACTGCAGTTTGCTTCACCGTACTGCCAAAACCATTGCCTCGTAGCCAAGGTATGCCATGCCACAGACTCCGAGCCCATCATCACCTTGCCAAAGAAGTACTCCGAGTATTGGGATGTATTCAATGAGAAAGAAGCCGAAAAATTACCCCCACATAGACCTTATGACTGTGCCATTGACTTGGTGGAGGGGGCCCCGATCCCGCGAGGGCATCTCTACTCCCTGACTGAACCAGAGCAAGAAGCTCTCAGGGAATTCTTAGAGACAAACCTTCGCAAGGGGTTCATCAGACCCTCTCAATCCCCAGCCGCCTCCCCAGTGATGTTTGTGAAGAAGAAGTCAGGGGAATTACGCTTGGTGGTGGACTACAGAGCATTGAACAATATCACCAAGCGGAACAGCTATCCCCTGCCCTTAATCTCGGATCTACTGGACCGACTTCGAGGAGCCAAGGTCTACACCAAGCTGGATCTTCGGGGGGCTTATAATCTAGTTCGCATCAGAGAAGGGGACGAGTGGAAGACCGCCTTCCAGACTAAATTCGGATTATTCGAGTCCCGAGTTATGAATTTCGGTTTATGCGGAGCTCCCGCAACGTTCCAGCATTTTGTCAACGATATTTTTCAGGACTATCTAGACAGATTCTTGATAATCTACCTGGACGATTTTTTGGTGTTTTCCAGATCACAATCAGAACATGAGAACCACGTCAAAATGGTGTTGCAACGATTGCGGGATCATGGACTTTATGCCAAGCTAGAAAAATGCGCTTTTGATCTACAAGAGGTAGATTTCCTTGGCTACCGCATCTCGCCTCTAGGGCTTTCCATGGATCCAGCCAAAGTTTCAGCAGTATTGGAATGGCGGGCGCCAACTAACAAGAAAGAGGTGCAGCGTTTCTTGGGGTTCGCGAACTACTACCGCAAGTTCATTCCAGATTTTGCCCGCTGGTCCGACCCCATCACTAGCTGCATCCGTGGAAAGCAGCCTTTCCGCTGGACTGATCAAGCAGAGAAAGGGTTCCAGCAACTGAAGAAACTATTCACCTCCCAGCCAATTCTACAGCACCCAAATCCTGGAACCCCTTTTGTGGTGCAAGCGGACGCCTCTGATGTGGCAATTGGGGCTGTACTCTTACAACCGGTGGGAGATCACCTCCATCCCTGTGCCTTTTATTCTCGTCAACTAACCACACCAGAGAGGAATTACACCATTTGGGAAAAAGAACTACTGGCCATAAAGGCAGCCTTTGAAACTTGGAGACATTGGCTAGAAGGGGCCAAATTCCCCATTGAAGTCCACACTGATCATCGTAATCTAGAACATCTAAGAACTGCCCGCAAACTAAATCAGAGGCAGCAACGTTGGGCTTTATTCTTTGAACGTTTCAACTTCCAGATCCATTATGTGACCCCAGCTCAAACCAAGCAAGCAGACGCCCTGTCACGTAAACCGGAATACGCTGCAGGACGCAAGGAGACCTTTGAATCCCAACTGCTACAACCGGAGAACTTTGCCACGCTCACAGTGGGGAACACCAAATCCAGTCCCATTGGTTCAACTTCCCCTACTCCAGGACCCATCTGTGCTCAAGAAATCAGGGCTAGTCAGCAAGCAGATGCCTGGGCGCAGGACCAACTTCGCCAAGGTCTGCATTTTCCCTTTTCGCTTAAAGATGGGCTGCTCTGCTATAGAAATCATGTTTATATCCCACCCGGACCGGGCAGGGAAAAAGCGCTTCGTCTGTGTCATGACTGCAAACCAGCAGGACACTTCGGACTATTTAAAACCATGCATTTGATCCTAAGAGATTTTTGGTGGCCCAAGATCCGCAAGGATGTGGAAAAATATGTCAACACCTGCCCAGTATGCCAGCGCTCCAAGACACGAAGGGAGAAGCCCTCAGGGCTTTTACACCCCCTTCCTACCCCATCTCGCCCATGGGAAATCATTTCCGCGGATTTCATCACTGACCTACCACCTTCCTGTGGATTCACCACGATCTTAGTGGTGGTGGACCTATTCACCAAGTTAGCCCATTTCATTCCCTGCGAAGGCCTCCCCACGGCCAAAGAAACTGCGGATCTATTTCTTCAGCATGTTTTCAGACTACATGGATTGCCCAAGAGTTTAGTCACAGACCGTGGATCTCAATTCACCTCTCGTTTTTGGAAGGCACTACAAAAACTACTGGGCATAGACTCTCGCTTATCTTCAGCTCATCATCCCCAAACAGATGGGCAAACGGAGCGCACCAATGCCACTTTGGAGCAGTATCTTCGCTGTTATGTAAACTACCAGCAGGACAATTGGGCTTCTCTGTTACCACTGTCTGAGTTTGCCTACAATAATGGAGTTCAAGCTTCTACAAAAGAAACGCCGTTCTTTGCAAACTACGGTTTCCATCCACGTTTCTTTCCCCCTGTCATTGAAACTTCAGAAGTTCCCGCAGCAGAGGATTGGCTGCAGGAACTCACAGCGGTGCAACAACTTTTGCTCCAGCAACTGGACCAAGCCAAGGAGGACTATAAACGCCACGCTGACAAACACCGCCAGCCGGGCCCCGAAATCAAGGTAGGAGATCGGGTTTTTCTGTCCACTCGCTTTCTGCCCTCCCACCGCCCATGCCGGAAGTTAGATGCCCGCTTCATTGGCCCCTATCCAGTGGTGGCGCAATTAAACCCCGTGACTTTCAAACTCCAACTTCCGCGTTCAATGCGCATTCACCCAGTGTTTCACCGTTCCCTGCTCCTTCCGGCGGATGGTGTGCGTCCTGATACAGACCAACCGGCCCCCCCTCCTGTTTTGATGAATGGGGAGGAGGAGTTCGAGGTTGAGGACATTTTGGATTCTCGCTTTCATCGCCGCCGCCTACAATATCTCATTGACTGGGTGGGTTTTGGGCCTGAGGAACGCTCTTGGGAAGACGCCTCCACAGTCCATGCTCCTGATCTAACCCGTCGCTTCCATCTGACCTATCCCACCAAACCGCGACCTCGCGCCTCGGGGAGAGGACCCCAGTTTGGGAGGGGCCCTGAGGAGGGGGATAGTGTGATGAACCATGGGCCTTGTAGTCCTGCTCAGGACATTGTAATCCCTGATGAAGATGAAAACTTGGGTTTTTTACCTTCCCAGTCTGAACTGGATTCCTCTCAGCCAGATCCTTCCCAGGCAGATCTGGAAACCTTGCACCTGCAAGAAAGTTGTGCCCCAGAAGTATGTCAAACAACCCCAGAGCCTACTTCTCCCGTGTTCTTGCGCCGGGAGTTTTGTAAACAACAGAGAAGTTTGGATTCAGCTTCGCGCAGGAGTGCGAGGATAGCAGCTAAGAATGTTGCCAATTAACATTGGTTCTCGTGAGAATCTTTAAGGAGTTTAACATCTGGTCTCAGAGTTTAGCTTTCGTTTCTGATTCCCAGAGAACCGCTTTGGTGAGAAAGTTGGACTCTATATAGGTGTTTTGCCCGCGTAGCAACTTCGCGGAGTCAATTCGTCAGCCTGCGGAGCGAGTTGTGGCTGGACAGCGCGCTCCGATTCAAGCCTCGCTTCAGCTCAAGCCTTGCCTTGCTATCCAGCCTTCGCCTTGCTTCCCAGCCTTTGTTTACCTACGGACTTTGCCTTGTTTCCCAGGACTAATCCTTGCCTTGTTTCACGGATTTTACCAAGTTATTCCACGGACCTTGTTCTTGTTCTTAGTTACCTTGTTCCACGTTCAAGCCTTGTTTCAAGTATCAAGTTATTTCCTAGCCACGCTCAAGTTTTATGGACTAAAGGACCTTGTCATCTCCCCTCACTTTGCTTGGCAAAGTGAGTGTTTCGGTTATTGGATTACAACTTTGGACCTTAATATTTCTTATTGGACATTGCTTTTTTGGACTAATTCTGACCTTTCCTGAAGGGTCTAATTCTGGACTATTTTCTATACTTGTTTTTATTAACTTTATATATTCCTTCAATAAAGATATTAGTTAGATTCTGGCCTCTGTGTATGGTTATTGGTGCCTCTGCCGCCTGGGTCGTGACACAGCCCCCATTTGTTATTTGAAATGTGTTACTTTCATATTCAGGAAGTAGGGCAATTTTGTTGTGCCATGTGTGGATGCACTAAACATCTTGGGATGCTGCCAAACATTTCAAGTGTAAAACTTCACGTTAGCAGACACATTCTGAATCTTATATGAGAAAGGAGTGTGCATGGTTGAATTTTCTGATAAGTCAGTGACAGTTACCTATACATAGAAATATCACTCCAGAATTGTATCTCTTGACTTTATGTCTGCTTTCTGATATTGGCTGTTAATTCAACTCTTTTATCCCCAGATACTCATTTTAGAAGATAGAATTGGAGGAGTGAAGGAGTCAGATGAATGCAACCAATGTCATAATGAAAGAATGCCTGCAAACAGTTTTTTTTCCCAGATTGACATTTGGTCTAAGAAAGTAATAACTTTCTAAGACATACAAGATTCTTCTCTATGATTCCACCTGAAAAAGACACTACTTATTTCTAGATTGTAGCAAATCTTTATTTCTGGTTTATTCCCAACATATTTTGATTCTCAAAAGTGATTTCTCTAATGAATAAACATATTATTTTTCTTAGGCATCTTAGGTTAATCATTTTCTATCAGCTACCATCTCTTACAACTGAGTTCTGCACTAGGTGAAGTTCTATTCCATACATGAGTTCTTTTCTCCACATATAACTTACACAGTAATCAAATTGAGATTACAACGTTCAAACAACGTTCATTCAATTAGATTTGAATTCAAATAGGCTCAACTCTTTCTATTTGCACGGGTTGTTGTATTTTTGCTCTCTTTGCAGTCATAAAAAGATATTTAGCTTGGTATATGACTATTGAGACAATAGAACTTGTAGAGTGATTATTTGCTCTCCAAAGTAGCAGTTCACAGGCAACAATGAAACAGTTAGTTATACCTTTGAACAAAACGTCTTTGATTTCCTCATCTCTACAGGGAATATTTTATGTCTTCAGCAAGTATTTGGATATTCATTATTCCTGTGCCCTTTCTACTCTCCCACATGACACAAATACAACACCTGCTTCATACGCTGACCTTTCCCTCTTCTTCTCTCAGAGTTACAACGTGAACATTTAACACTGTGTTGTGCCACTTCCAGTCTGCTGGGTTGCTCACATCTTTGCTCACATCTTCTGATGCTAAATGACTAGGAACTAGGGGTCCAGCTGCACAATTGTTAGGAGTTTACATCTTGTCACCAGTTAGCATATCAACTGACTGTTTCCTCAGGCTGGATATACACTACCATATACAGTGTCCCCCCGCTACTTCGTGGTTTGCTTATCGCAGACTTGCTGTTCCATGGCAAATTTTATTATTTATTTATTTACCCCCATTGCTGATGCTTCTCCTCCTCAGGCTGCCACCTTGCTTCGGCCCTGCCATGTGGCTCTGGCTGCCTCTGCCAGGGAAGAAGGAAAACCGCTCTGCTCGGTGAGTGAGCGAGGGAGGGTGGGTGGCAGCAGCGGCAGAAGAGCCTGGAAGAGGCGTCCAGACTCCTCTTCTGCCACTGCTCCAGCCAACCATGCCGCGAAATGTGCAGGGCTTGGAAGAGAAGGCAGAGTCCTCCACGAGTCCTGCCATAGGACTGCAGTTTGGGGTTGGTTATAATTTCTACAGAGGAAGGTTATAGATTTAATTTATGAAGGTACAGAAACAAACAGAAATATCAAAAAGCTACTATATGTTTAAGTTTTCAGAAACACACAGAAACAAAAAGGAACTCCAAGAACATGTCTTATCTCTCTCTCCTGCAAACACTACACCACACAGAGGAGACACTGAGAGGAGTATATATAAGACCAGCTTTGTAGAAAGTTCTGTGATTTGACTTTCTTCTTCTGTTTGGCTGACAAGGAAGAAAAACAGCATGCAGTTGCTCTTGTCAGTTACATGAGCCCCTGCCACCACCTACCCCCAGATAATAATGGGCAACAGGGTGGCAAAATAAATCAATCTTTTGCTAATCTCTCTGAAAGTTTCAGAGGCTTGTGTTTCAATTTGTAAATGCTTCGGAGTTGTCCTTTCCAATTAGTAATTCAAAGATTTGTATTTCTGAGTTGTCTAAATCACTGAATTATGAAGCAGAGCTCTGAAGTTTTACACACCCCTAATGTGAACAATGTTGGATTTTGAAGTATTTCATCATTTTGGATAATAATAAATAATAGATTAGATACTTTATTTATAACCCACTCTATCTCCCAAGAAGGGATAACTGATGCTCAACCTATAATGCCCCAAGTTATCCTTCCATTAAGTTCAGAGTGAGCTTTGGCTACCTCTCTACACCCCTCTCTTTGGTCCATTCACAATGCACAATTGTAATACCCAATCCAACTTTAATTTTTATTGCAACATCCTATGAAATCATAAGGTTTATAGTTTGGTGAGGTAAAATTGCTCTCTGGTTGAGAATCCTTCTCTGAACTGCAAATTCCATAGAATGGAACCATAACAATTAAAGTGCAATACAGCATATAATTTTATGTAAGTCTGTTTTGAAACTTAAATACCAGGGCCTTCTGAGTTATTGAACCAAGTTGAAAGTTTCAAATGCTGAGCTATTTCTGAAGTAGTAAATTCTAATAGTTCAGCATTTGAAATGATTGATTGCCAAACAATGAACAGATTCATATTAATAGAAGCAAACATTGAAAAGAAAAGAATAATAATTAAACAAACAGGGAAGATCAATTTCTTGCAAAAAAAAAAGAGTTCTAACAAAAACCACCAACAATTTCAGTGTAAAAATCTGAGTCTTTTATTTTCTATGTATATTTTTAAAACAATCTATATCAGTTTTTCAGCACCTTTGTGTATTTAGAACTGTAGTTAGAAACTCTTCTGTTGTACAAGGATGCATATTCTACGTACTAACAGGTCAGAAGTTTTCAATACCTGGTTTTTTTTTTTCCACCACAGACTGTCTTGGTCCACTCATATTGCCTCTATTAACCTCAAAGCTCAAGTAAATAGTTCAGCCATTTTGTGTTTGAGCAATACTAAAGAGGGGCAATTACCGTAATACCTTCTGCAACCAAAGTTTTTAATGCTAAGATAGCATCCCAGCATCTGTATTGGTGACAACATCCAAAATAACTCAACAGCGAACACAGTTTTTGACGTCCCTCTTCCAGCTTCCCAGATGTATTCCATCCTGTGTCTTGCTACTTGACTTTGGGGAAATACTTTTATCAATAAGAGCCTAGTGGAGGCACTTAAATATTGGCTCAAGACCAGAGTTTTCAGTCTAGTATCAGGTCTGATTCTTCACTTAGCTCAGGATAAGTACTTAAGCAGTTGTCGTAAGATCAATTCTAAGAAAGCCTCCTCCATCAGCCTTTCTGCATCCCTCTTAAGTCATCTGAGCTTTGATGTGGCACTAAAATCAATCAAACAGAGACCGTGGGACACTCCCTTTTGTGAGCTATGTTCTCATTCATATGCATTTTGCTCCTCAAGTGCTCTGTCCATACACTATGTCAGGCCTTTCCAGGCAACATATTCCTTAAAGAACTTGACTGTAGCCAAATAACACTGTCTATTCTCCAAAGTAAGATGTAATGTGTTGAACTGCTGCATGGGAGATTTGTGGGTAACCCATATGAATAAAGACTCTGCCCATATAAGAAACGGGAACTAGAATGCATCTACCATATTCTACAGTCATGCAGTTTCTATGAACAGGCTCAGGCACACATAATCAATACCCTACTGAGAAACTTACTGGCTAGTCTAGTGAAACAAGTTTCCCCCCTCCTCAATGTGACATCCTTTCAAATATTTAAACATGGCTATAATGTCTCCTCTCAGCCATATTTAATCAAAGCCATCAGTCATTTTTCATAGGGTTTTGTTTCCAAGCCTTTGACAATATTGGTCATTCTTCTCTGGATACATTCAATATCCCTCTTGAATTGCGGTATCCAGAACTAGACACAGTATTCCAGGTGAGATCTAACCAAAGTAGAATTAAGGTCCCTTCCAGACAGACCCAAAAATGTGGGGGCTATGCTTTTACCACAGGCATCCAAATGAAGCCTCCGGTAAAAGCAAATTAATTCAGGACAAAGCAGGGTTCCCCTGCTCTGTCCTGAATTAACTGGATACCTTTGTAAGACCCCGATCTTAGGTACGATCTGGGCCGTAGCAGGTTTGGGCCCTGTATGGATTGGGCCTGGAGTCCAGGTTACATGATCCCTGGGCCCAATTCACACAGCTGCCTTGATTTTTTGGGCTCATGGAGCCCAGAAAACTGAGAAGGCACCCACTTCCTCCCCCAACCCCCCCAAAGAAGCCCTTAAAATTTAAAACAATTTACCCAGCTACCATTAATGTAGTCCTGGAGTCCTCCTGGTGCTTAGAAATGATGCACCATGAGACCAGGGGGTGGGGAAGCAATTTTCTTCCTCCTCCTCATCTCCTGGCACATCATTTCTACATACCAGGACGACTCCAGGACTACTTTAGTGGTAGCTGGGTACGTTGGTTTAAATTTTAATCTTGGAGGGGGTCTGGGTATAAGATGGAATGTTTTATAAAAATAAAATTTAGGTATGCATTGGTGTAAAAAAAATATTTGCTTTTCTGGCTTGACAGCAGTGTGTGCGAAAAAGACCTTGGAGTCCTCGTGGACAACAAGTTAAACATGAGCCAACAATGTGATGCGGCAGCTAAAAAAGCCAATGGGATTCTGGCCTGTATCAATAGGGGTATAGCGTCTAGATCCAGGGAAGTTATGCTCCCCCTCTATTCTGCCTTGGTCAGACCACACCTGGAATACTGTGTCCAATTTTGGGCACCACAGTTGAAGGGAGATGTTGACAAGCTGGAAAGCGTCCAGAGGAGGGCGACTAAAATGATTAAGGGTCTGGAGAACAAGCCCTATGAGGAGCGGCTTAAAGAGCTGGGCATGTTTAGCCTGCAGAAGAGAAGGCTGAGAGGAGACATGATAGCCATGTACAAATATGTGAAGGGAAGTCAGAGGGAAGAGGGAGCAAGCTTGTTTTCTGCTGCCCTGCAGACTAGGACACGGAACAATGGCTTCAAACTACAGGAAAGGAGATTCCACCTGAACATCAGGAAGAACTTCCTCACTGTGAGAGCTGTTCGACAGTGGAACTCTCTCCCCGGGGCCGTGGTGGAGGCTCCTTCCTTGGAGGCTTTTAAGCAGAGGCTGGATGGCCATCTGTCGGGGGTGCTTTGAATGCGATTTCCTGCTTCTTAGCAGGGGGTTGGACTAGATGGCCCATGTGGTCTCTTCCAACTCTACTATTCTATGATTCTATGATTCTATGGAATCAGTTAAAAAGGCAGAAGCAGATGGTACAACAGCAGCTAAAATAGGTACCACAGACTGTTTCAGCCTCTGGTTATTAGAATGTGGAAAACTGTTTTCATTATGTTCTTGCATTTTCAGTCAAATGATCTTAAACTCATTTTTTACCTCCTGCCCTTCAGAAGTAGCCAATGCCATTGTGTTGTTGGAAGTATCCATTGTTATATCACCTCCTCTCTAAAAATCAACATTGGAAACATTTTGCTCAGTTGGAAGCTGACAGAAAAATTGACATTTTGTGAAACTAAACAACTCCTATTGTGTATGCTACTGTTCTATTTTTGATGGAAAATCAACTTGCCTTAAAATGGTTGTGCCTGAATTATCGAATGATTTCTACTCACATATTTGCAAGTCCTGTTTCATACATTGATCTTAAACCATGTATATTATTTCAGAAAGCAGAGGAGTGGGGGGAAAGGATGCCTCCTCAGCAGAGCACAAAACATAGGCTGGTTCATAAAGGAGAATATGGTCTTTCAAATAACCTGGACCTGAATTGTTTTAGGCTTTATAGAATAATAATAGTGATGTACTCCTTGAATCTAGTTTTCAGTCTGTTTGCAATTAAAATTTCAAATAAAGCATATGCTGAAAATATATTATGAGAAGAAAAATACATTTTAAATTCTGGCTTAGAAGAAAGGACAGATGCAACTATATTATGTTTGGTAAAAGGTTTCTTTGAAATATTGTATTCCAAATATGTATGAAAAAGTATGCACAAGTAGGCTAGTGATTAATGGTCAATTATCAGAAGAATTCCCTATTTCAAAGGGACCACGACAAGGCTGTCCCTTATCACCTTTACTCTTCATCTGTGCATTAGCCATTTTAATGAGGAACATACGAAAGGACAAAGATCTAAAGGGGCTTAAAATAGATAAACAAGAATATAAAGCTAGAGCCTTTGCAGATGACCTGATCTGTATTATTGAAGAACCAAGAACTAATATTAGAAGATGGTTGGATACAATTGAAGAATTTGGACAAGTGGCAGGCTTCAAAATAAACAGAAAGAAAACAACAATTGTAACAAAAAAAAACATGACTAAGGAGAACCAAGAGAAATTGCAGGAGAGATCTGGATTAAAAGTGGTGACAAAAGGACAAAAGGATGGAGGGACGATACAAAATGGGATGTAGAAATCTGGTGGGCTTATATATCAGAATATATAATTAACGACTTCATCATTCAAAAGAAAAAATATATATACAAATAGCCTAAAAGATCAAGACTGGTTAAGGAAATGGACTGTTCTAATAGACAAAATAGACGGAGACGAAAGATACAGCACCTTGAACCAGGCATTCCACACAATTAAACTGATGTATTGATAATATTTTGAATGGCTGTTCCAATGGGGTGGGGGTATGGAAGGAGGGTGAGGGGGGGAGGGTGATACATTTTTAAGGACTGTTTAAAATGTCATTTAAGGAATAGTTACCTTTGGAACAATGTATACAGAAATAAATTATGTATGGCAAAAATAGTTAATTGTTGGGATGTATCAAAAAGAATAAAGTATTTTACAAAATTTTAAAAAAGTGGTGACAAAAATTAAATATCTAGGGATATGGATGATGGCAAAGAATAACCAGTAGGCTTGATCGATCCATGAAAAATTTGATTCTAAACTCGTTTCAAAACTAGAGGGGGCATTTTTTCGTTTTTGTTCTAATAACGAATTTGGCCCCCAAAATTTTTCGAAATTAACGAAAATTCGTTATTTTCGAAATTAATTCGTTAATGGCGGACGCGCATGCGCGGTGAACCAAAAACAGCCCGAAGGGGGGGGGACTTAGGGGGCTCTCCCGCCCTCATTTTTTGAGTGATCTTCTTCAAACTTGGTACAGTGGTAGAACACATTTAACACTGATAGCTCACCAAAATGTGGAACGTTTCCCTTATCCTCTGATCTTTGGCAAATTTTCATAGCTTTTATAATAAACCATTTTTTAATAATTGCAGAAATCTGTTCCTGGTTTGAAAGTCTTATTTCCTGTTAAATTGGGTTGTCTTTACTGTGAAAGTCATTGCTCTACTTCAGAAACTTTGTTTTTGTGGCTGAAACTTTGTTAAATTGGTGTAGTCCCTGGCTGAGACACAAGCAGCCCCGCTTGTGTTTGAGAGCGGTGAAGGGACAAAGGCACCCCCCCTTCTTTCCCCAAAAGGAGTTGTATTTTGTACAGGGAAGTATGGGATATGCAACTCTTTCCCAAACTTGGCTTAGGATTATCAGGAAGCGTCCCCGGCTGAGACACAAGCAGCCCCGCTTGTGTTTGAGAGCGGTGAAGGGACAAAGGCACCCCCTTCTTTCCCCAAAAGGAGTTGTATTTTGTACAGGGAAGTATGGGATATGCAACTCTTTCCCAAACTTGGCTTAGGATTATCAGGAAGCGTCCCTGGCTCGGATCCCTTGTTTCCAAAAACACTTTTGCGTGGAAAAAAGAAAGGAGAAAGCCCACCCCGCCCGCAAGAAGAAAAATGGCGCAGCAGAAAAATTGCTGCGCCAGGAAAAAAACACCCACAGGACAGCCCTTTGCAAAAACAAAAGAAAAAGAAAGACCCAACTAACACACACCACCCAAACTCAGCCAGCCACCCCACCTTTTCTCCTGGTCTTCACACAGCCATGCTGTGACGCAGCAATCTTTCCTGCCTGCCAGTGCCTGCACCAAAATCTCCCTTCCACCCTCTCCAAAATTCCCAGTGCGACTGAGCCACGAGGCGTGTGCACGCTCAGGACGTCCTACCAGCCCCTCCCCCTGGTTAAACGTGCTCTCTGATTGGCTACAAGGTGCAAACAACACGCTAGATTGCCCCAGTGGACTTAAACAAGTTTGGATGATTTGCCAAAGCATTTTTTAAAAACGAAAAAAAAGGCGCCATAACGGAAAACGGCCAATCGCGGTTCGAAACCGCGATATCCAGGCGTGTGGACAACCAAGGTTCGATATTGCTTCAAAACAAACGAAAATAACGAATCAATAACGGTAAACGGGGAAAACGAATTATTTGAGCAAGCCTAATAACCAGTTACCTCAGAATAATCATCTTGTAAAATGGAAGGAAATAAAGAATTAGAAAACTGAAAAAATCTTGACCTGTCCCTATTGGGCAGGATAGCAGCAATAAAAATGAATTTGTTACCAAAAATGCTATACCTGTTCCAAAACCTGCCCATAATCCACAACATGAAGATCCTTAAAATATGGAATACAGGATTGATGAAATTTGTATGGAAAGGGAAAAATCCAAGGATAAAGTTTACGGTAATGACAGATTTGAAATAGAGAGGGGCCTTTGGAGTCCCTGACCTTAAACTTTACTTTGAAGCCTGCGCCCTGGTATGGATAAAATATTGGATTAAATTAGGTATAAAATTGAAACTCTAATGTTGGTGACATTAAAAACTGTTGTAAAACTAGAGATGTGTATACCTTAAAGTCTATGGAAGAATTCACCTGCACCAGTCAGAAACATAAAGTTTGCATCTTAGAAGACATATCCCTAAAGGAGTGAGTATGGGCTACTGGTCTGAGTGCTGGACTAGGGGTTCAGGAGACCAAGGTTCATAGAGTAGGAAGAGACCACATGGGCCATCTAGTCCAACCTCCTGACAAACAGGAAAAGCATAATCAAAGATCCCCTTCTAGGCATGGAAATCCACTGGGTAACTTTAAACAAGTTTCACTCTTACTGCCTCAAATGAAGGCAATGGTAAATCCCCTCTGAGGACATCTTGCCATAAAAACCTGTGAGATGATTTCCATAAGTAAATGTTGGCTTGAAAGCAACCAACAACATACAGTCAAATCTGGCCTCCAAACATCCCTGAAAACCTAATTCATATTTATGAATTTTGTGCAAAGATATGGAAAGGGGTTGGTCCACACACTCATCTGAAAACACCTTAAAAGTTCCCAAAATTGGTGGAGTTGTGGTTATAAGAACTTTGTACATTTTGAGGATGATTAGAAAGATGACACTTTCAGGAGTACCTTATTTCCATCCATACTTGAGATCTATGGCTGCCAGCCAGCTGCTAATCACGATCCCAAGAATGTCTTAAGAATGATTTTCTGCCCTTATTTTTAGGTGGATTTGGAAACACCAGGCCTTAATTTAAAGTTAGAAGTAGAGAGATGCTCCAAAAACATTTTGTATAATGGAACCCTCTCCTAGATAGTAAGAAATGTAAGGAATAAAATCTGGTATAGATATGAAGTACTATGGTTGTCTATACAATAAGTAACAAATATACCATTATATTTGCCTTGTTACAGATAATGTCATAAATCAAATCATTAGTACTCATTACAACAGAACTATTGAATCAACCATCCACTTTCCATGTTCAGATTGATTCAATGATTCCAGTTGGGACTGAGAACTGGATTTAGACCATTGGGACTAATGTGCTTCCAAGTTTTGTGGGTGATCAAGTCCAATAAGATGTGTTAGCATCAATTACTTTAGGCAAACTTAAACATTTTGCTAATCATTACATATATTTTACATATATCATAAAATCATTACATATATTTTATTTGTTGTAAAATGGAATAGAGGTTCTGTTACGAGTCAGATGCCAGCCAATATAAATAACTCAGTTTATTGCAGAAACAACACAAAAGAGCCTAGAAAACAACCAAAAAAGGCTCAAAACACTTTCTCTTCAGTGTGAAGTAACAATGTCCAAAAAAGAACTCAAAAAACCTGAACTCAGGATATAATCCGGATTATCCTGGGAAATAATCCAGATTAAAACAAACTATGCTGAAACGACTGGAAACTCACTCCACCTACTCGTTGGAGCTTAGCAAACACAGGAAAGCTATCAGAAACAACCCACAGCAACCAGCGGCCACACCGTGCCCCGAAACGTCATTGTGAAGCCAATCCGCGTCATAAAGAAGAAGTCACAGCCACCACATCCGGTCTGCGTCATTAGGGAGAAATCACAGGCATCGAGTTCCGATCCGCGTCGTTAAGGAGTAGCCACAAACACTGAGTTCCAGTCCGCGTTGTTAGGGAGAAGTCACAGATATCGAGTTCCAATCCACGTCGTTAGGGAGAAGTCACAGGCGTCGAGTTCCACTCCAAGGTAAACACAAAGAGCCAAAGCGACAGAGGCAAGCCGGCAGCTAATGTATAAAACCAACACAGGACAATCCAGCACAAACCCACACAATGCCAGCCCCCCTTGCCACTACAAACCCGGGTTAACACTTACGTCCCAAAGCAGTCTTCTAAACATGTCTTCTGAAACAGAGATCCTGAAAGCACCCAACAAACACCTTGCCGATTGCAAGGTTACATTAGCAACAAACTTACTTTTATTTACAAGTCCTCCTCAGAACTTGAGCCAGCTAACGCCCTATCCACAGCTGAACCCTGTTGCTGCAACTCCTCATCAGAGCGGGAGTCATTCAACGCCCCACCAACCCCACCTCCAGCTGCTGCCCTTCTACGATCTCTCCAACCAGTCCACCTTCTATCCAAACCCATAACTCCCCAGGATCCAGCTGTATCTTCGCTGTGCCATCCCTCAAATGTACCACTGCTTGTGGGTTCCTCAAAAACATCCCGGATCTCTTGAACTGTAGTCCAATCCATCTCTTCACTCCCAGAGTCCGATATCCCATCCTTCTGACTCCCAGCCCCACAATCCCCTTCAAACCCCTCAAAGTGGGTTCCATAAGTATTTCCCGGATTCTCTTCCTTTGTTGCTCCTCATCGGAGTCTTGCTCATGAGTCGTTTTTCTGCCTCTTCTAACACAACTAGTAGAATCTCTACTCGAAGACTCCACAACAGGTACTTGGAAAATGTTTAGTTTCTGAAATATGAAACAAATTAGGTCCTTGTACATTACACAATCATAGAATGATGAGTCCACTTTAACTGTAGTGTTTCAATCCTATGGAATCTTGAAAATGATATTTTAATTCTTTTTAGAGGGTTCTAGTGACCAAACCACATGATTGAGGATTCCATAGGATGCACATATCAAATCATAGCAGTTAAAGGAAATTAAATACTGTTACAAGTACGTAGTGTGAAAATATCTCCAAATAGCTAGATATTAGTTTTCACTCTGCCTCAGAAGAAGAAAAAATCTTGAGCTGATCTAGCACACCATTGCCAAATGACACATTAATCTGTTGCTCCCAGATTAGATTCTAAATCCTTTTTGCAAGAAGTATGCATATTTAGCTATCTGATTGCTACTGTTGAGCAAGCACACATATAATTACTGGGGAGCAGAAGGGATTCACCTACACTGATAACAAATTAGCACACAAGTTTGAAATACTTTGTTCTGGCAGGTCTTTTTACACTGACAGCCAAAAATCCCCATATTGAAAGGGTAATTTAATGATTTGTGAATGTGATGATGGCCTAGTGGTCAGCAACATTCACCACTCTCTGAACCGATTTGCTGGTGTAGCAAATCTGAGGATTAGTCCATTATAAGACTTAAACAGCACTTTTATGCTATAGCTGTTGAGCCAAGTTTAGATTACTTTCAAATGGATTGTTTTAATGTTCATTTTCTACAATCCAGAAGATTTACTTGCTAAACATAGCAATGAAGCACTTGGATATCTTGCAGGGCTTTTTTTTTTTTTACAAAAAGGCTAAGAATGTTAAATTGCTACAAAGGAGGGGAAGCAATAGGATACAACACACTGATGAGAGATTCTACTCAACATAATTACGAGAAAAGACAGGAGTGCTAAAGATGCTGATCTTGGAGATGTGATTTGTCTGTGTTAGACTTAGCAAGAGATGAAAATCTGACTTGTTTCAGCCTTGCATGGTAATCCACTCAATTAAAAAAAGAAAATCTGAATTCAAGCAAAGAATGCTTTTTTAAAAGGTTGGGTGACAGGTTTTGCATACAAGTGTTAATAAATAGAAACATTTGTATTTTGGACAAACACCTGAGTCTTGCAGATGTATTGCATAAATTGTGGAAGCACAAATTCCCACAACTCAGGGGACAGATCTCCTTTGCACTCCTCTTTAAAGATAAATTACTTTATGGGTCTTGGAATGAAAGGACAGAAAGGGCTCAATATTACACAAAACTAGGCTGGGGGGAGGATGTTACCCCCTGATCCAGCAAATTTGAGTCACCTGGGAAATTATAAACCAGATACATAGTAAAAAAAAAATGACCCATAACTCTGGGTGCATCTACACTGCAGAATCAATGAAGTTTGACTCCATTTGAACTTCCACAGCTTGATGCTATGGAATCATAGATCTTGTAATTTTACAAGGTCTTTAGCCTTCCCTGGCAAGGAAGGGGAGGCTAAAGACCTAGAAAAACTTATAATTCTATAACTTGGAGCACAGCAGATTGTGTGTGTGCGCGTGTGTGTGTGAGTGTGTGTCAGGAGTGACTTGAGAAACTACAAGTCGCTTCTGATGTGAGAGAATTAATAAATAATAATAACAACAACAACAACAACAACAACAACACAAAGGTAGGCAGGTCCCAAACTGTTCAGGACTTTGTAAGTGATTACCTGCACCTTGAATTGGGACCGGAAAATGAGCAGCAGCCAATGGAGCTCCTTAAACAAGGGGGTTAATGGTTCCCTGTAAGTTGCTCCAGTTAGCAGTCTGGCAGCTGATCGTTGGACTAATTGTAATTTCCAGACCGTCTTCAAGGGCAGCCCCATGTAGAGTGCATTGCAATAGTCCATGCTAGAGATAACTAAGGCATGGACCACCGTGGCCAAGTCAGACTTCACGAGAATTGGCTGTCTGCAAGTACGTTGCCCAGGGAACGTCTGGATGTTTGATGTCTTACCATTCTGTGGGAGGCTTCTCTCATGTCCCTACATGGGGAGCTAGAACTGACAGGTGGGGGCACACCCCACTCCATGGGTTTGAACCGCTGACCTTTCGGTCAGTACACCTGCTGGCATAAGTGTTTAACCCATTGCAGCAGGGGCTCCAGCCATAGCAGTTAAAGTGGGATCAAGCTACATTAATTCTACAGTGTAGGTTCAACCTAAGAAAGATTAAGATAGCAATTGCATTAAACCTCCTTATTATAGTTGCCTATCATCTATTCGAGGCCCCCTGGTGGCACAGTGCGTTAAAGCACTGAGCTGCTGAACTTGTGGACCAAAAGGTGCCAGGTTCAAATCCCGGGAGCGGAATGAGCGCCCGCTGTTAGCCCCAGCTCCTGCCAACCTAGCAGTTCGAAAACATACAAATGTGAGTAGATCTATAGGTACCACTTCGGCGGGAAGGTAACGGCACTCCATGCAGTCATGCCGGCCACCATGACCTTGGAGGTGTCTGCGGACAATGCCGGCTCTTCAGCTTAGAAATGGAGATGAGCACCAACCCCCAGAGTCAGTCACGACTGGACTTAATGTCAGGGGAAAACCTTTACCTATCATCTATTCTATGGAAATTAACTTAAAAGTAAGGTATATTTATGCACATGGAAGTAACATCTAAGTATATGTTGTTCTTATAAGGGTCCTCAGATTTAACAATGTTTCCATGATAACTGATGGGAAAAGTAATTTCCCTTTGCCCTTCAAGTACCTGTCAGCAGGCAAAAGTAATAATAACCAGCAATCTAATGTTGAGCTTCCACCTTTTAAAGACAGTTGTGATCTTTCTTTGTGACATTTTCAACATGAATAACCCCCCATTTCCTAATAATTAGCCATCTCATCTTTTGTCAAATCCAAGAAAAGTCCTTTTTGCTGCTTACTGATGGGGAGGGAACTAATGAATGGCTCCTAGTCTCACCTTGGAGGAGGGAGATCTGAACAGCTGCATTTAAATAGGGAAAATTGCTTTTCCTACTTTGTCCAACCCACTAGTAAGCAACAGGAACTTGAGGTTGTGGATGGAGCACAAAGGACTAAGAAATAGCTCTCTGTAGCCTATCCAAAAAAAAAAAAAGATTCACATATGCATATGTTATGTTGAAAAATGACCCTCCTCTCTCCTTCCATGTCACTAGAAGTATCAAAGTGCTCTGACATCGAAGAGTGTAATAGAAATACCTTACAAAAAGCAGATGTTTCAATCACTTTTGACTGCATCATTAAAAGGTGAATCGCATGTACAAATGAAATATCAAAGATTCATCAAAGTGAGTCTCATCTATATATCTTAATGTCAACACACAGACAATATGTTTCAGAATTTGATCACACATTCATCTTGCTGGGCTCATCAAGTGTTGAAAAATCAAGTCATCAGAGGTGAACTCATATGCCCACATGTCTGAATGAATCCTGTAATCAATCTGTTACAGGCTCATCCATCCATGTATACTGTCCCTTGATGCTGAAGTGAGTCAACTGTCTTTATTAGATGCTGTAGTTGTGAATAGGTATGCTTTAACCCTTACATTTTCTGACTTACATGGGAGATGAGGTGAAAGCTTTATGTACATGCCATTCACTGTTGCCATGGAAGTCAGAAAAGATACACCAAACCCAATATGCCAAGGTCACTTCTAAAATTTTAAATCTAGCTTCAAACTGCCAATTTCGAACAGTTGCTCAGAATGCAACTTACTTTATTTTATCTTTTTCAAATGAGTTTACCAAAGCTAACTTTTGGATAGCTTTGGTTAAGTTAAGACCTCCCAAATTTTGATTGCTTCTACACTTTGACTGCCAAGTTAAAAATGTACTACATCTGGCTTCATTTGTGGCTTGTACAATGCAAATGTCTCCCTCTTTTCTTCAAAAACACAGAAAGTTTTAATAGAACTATAGCAAGCATTTAAGCAAATATGATAGCATCTTAGAACAAATGATTTAGAGTTCACTTTATTGAGATACTTCCATTTACTTTATGGCTAACAACTATAATAAAGTGTAATGAAAAATGCACAAGGTAGAAAATAAATGTTGTCTTATGTGCTTTCTTTAGGCACATTTTATACAGAGAATTGCCTTTGTTTGTTTTCTGTGTGTATATTTTCTCATATAAGTTTAGTTACACATTTAAATGCAGACTTGAAAATTCAGCATAATATTTCACAAAGAGTCTACTTCAGCTGTCACTTTATATTCCTGCTAGTCCTAAAATTAGCACCTTGTTGATGAAAAGTTATTGCTGCTGCAGCTATGCAAAATGCATAAAAAAGAAACTGAGCAGCATATCAAAGAAAAGTTTTGAAAAAGAAATAATTGGGAATATAAAATAATCAAACTGACATGGGCAAACTATCATTTTCTGTTTGTTTATAGAGTCTGTGCAGGAATGAGAAACTCTTATGCTCAGTTTAACCAACTTAAATGGATAATATCATCAGACATATTCTTTTTAAATATTCTTTAGGTCATATGTTGCTCATTGTATTTCAGGTAAATTTTCCACATGCTGAATGCAACTTCAAGCAGTTTCACCATCTAAACATATTTAAAGGACCCCAAAATACATGAAGCATTTGCCTATTACACTGTAGATAAGCATCTGAAAGCAGAATGCATTGTGGTTCTATCAGGAATGTTAGGTCACTGATCACATATGTCCAATCGGTTCCCTTTCTTTACATTTCCATATTCACCCACTTCCTTTCTCTGCCATTTGACAAGTCTGCTTTACTGATATCTCAGTGTTCACACTTTCTGAGGGCAGACTTCTATGCATCAAAAACATCATGTCTAATGGTTCACACATTCAACTGAAAATACTCTAGAAGTTGCCCAAATTGGTGGAGTTAGGTTTATAGTAACTAGGTTTGGGCCCAAATAAGTTTGACCAAAAGTTATTTGTAATATTTGGTGGTCAGTTTCATGTAATTACCTAAAAACAGAATGGAGAGGAGGGAAATAAAAAGCTCAGCAAGTGTTTTGGCTACTGGAGAGGATGGAGTTAAGTTTGCATTATACCTGAGGCAGGGGTCTGCCCCGGGGCTAGCAGAGAAGATCCTGCAGTGACTTTTCTCCTTCCCTGGCAGTTGAAAAGTTCCCTAGGGTCCTCTTGCAGAGAGGGCCCTGCTGGGAACTCACTTTCCCAGCAGCACTTGCATGAGGCAGGCATTGAAAAGTTTCTTAGTTCCTCTCAGAGCATGATGAGAGTTGAATTTTTCTGTTTCTCAGCCAGTAAAAGGCCTGATTATGATCATGCTCTAACTGGCTGAGAATGGATACAACTACTGACTACAATTCCCAGAACTCGCTCTTGCAGTTTGTCTTATTTTTAAAAAATGTCATGGTAAAAATAATTGTTAAAAATCATTACATTGGGTTGTATCGCCCACATCTATGGCAGGCATCCTCAGAGGTTGTAAGGCAACCCTGTGATCCCGGCCTTGAAAGCCTTCGACAACAAATCAGTACATTGATGAATTCTTCTGAAACTTGGCAGGCCTGCAGTTGTAAATGGGATATAAAACTGAGATAGGTTTCATGCAGATAGCCCTTAAAATAACTAAGGATTGAGCCTTTAAAGTTTCCCATTGTAGTCAATGGACTGAATATTTGACAAATGAAAACAGCAACACTCTTCCCAATTCAATTAATTTCCAAGTAAACAGAATGAGGGGTCAGCCAAAAATGGACCCCAAAACAGCATGCCTTTTGGTCAAATTGCACACCTCTAATGGGAACTTTGAATGTGACAACAATGATTTGGAGGAGGGAATCTTGCAGAATACCTTATTTTTATCCATACTTTAGATCTACGATCTACACAAGAAAAGGATTGTTCTCAGACCACACACATTATAAGAGGCATCTGATAAGGAAGTAAATTCAGCTCAGCAAAGTGAGGAATAAATTTAGCATTTCCATGGGAACGCTGGCTTTCCTTGCTGGGGAGAGGCATTTGTTTACCTTCCAGATGGACTTTACAGCTGCTTTATAAATTATTATTCTGATTGCTTTTATTTGCTCCTGCTTACATAAGCACTTTGTTTTGGGCATTTGACTCAGATGGTTTTGGCAGCCCAGTCCTCTGAAATGTAGCCTACCATGCCTACATTTCAGAGGAAGTGTCTATATAATCGTTCCACCAATGTCTCTGATTGGTTTACATTTACCACAACAAAAAGCGGACATGTTATGCAAGGAAAAAATAAAAGAAGTGAAAGTGAGGAAATTCAGGTTCCAAGTTATAATGACCACCTAGATAAAAACACTTCTGACAGACTGGCGAAATAGCTGTTACTAGTTGAGAAAAGGCTAGTGGCAGCTGGTCCCAACAAAGGTGAAGAATGCCATTGCTTGTTTTCTTTCCTGCTAATTTCTTGGAAGCATAAGAGCAGAAAATAATTAATTAACCCAATAGCAGTTCTGTTTCCCACTTGGTATAAAGCATTCCTCAGAAAGATTGTAGGCAATTGGTAGGAATGATGAATCCACAATCTCACCCATTCCAGCAACTAAGGATACCCTGCTGAAGTTATAACAAAGTGTGAAGTCAACCCTTTTGATTTGCATATATTAGATAGTATGAGCAAGAATGTTATTTCTTTTTCCATTTTTTAAAATACAAGCAATGCAGATGTGGAATTCCATCAATAACTGAGGCATATTGGTTTCTCCCAGTCTGTTCTTAGTAAGGTAAAGGTTTTCCCCTGACTTTAAGTCCAGTTGTGACCAACTCTGGGGGTTGGTGCTCATCTCAATTTCCAAGCTGAAGAGCCGGCGCTGTCCGCAGACACCTCCAAGGTCATGTGGCCGGCATGACTGTATGGAGTGCCGTTACCTTCCCGCCGGAGCAGTACCTACTGATCTACTCACATTTGCATGTTTACGAACTGCTAGATTGGCAGGAGCTGGGACTAACAGCGGGCACTCATTCTGCTCCTGGGATTTGAACTTGGCACCTTTTGGTCCACAAGTTCAGCAGCTCAGGGCTTTAACGCACTGTGCCACCAGGGGCCCAGTCTATTCTATTCTTGCTCACTGCATTATTGTGAAGATACAATGCAGCTTAGAGTGCTTCAAATAAATGTTGAGGCTAAATCTGTAACAACAAGTAGATGAAGAACTGACAGGTCTAAAGTACTATCTTAATTGATACTGGAGCTCAGGATACTATAGACTCTTCTCAGGTCAAAGTAGATAGGAGTTCACTTGTCAGTCATCTTTCAAAGCCAGAGGAAGTCTGAAAGCCCAAAGGAAAAGCATAAATCAATATGAATCACAGTGAATATATGAGCAGAAAACTATATAAAATGTACAGCTCTAGGTCCTAGAGCAGGCATGTCGCCCCTCCAGGTGTTTTAGACATCGACTCCCAAATTCCTAATAGCTGGTAAACTGGCTGGGATTTCTGGGAGTTAAAGTCCAAAACACCTGAAGGGCCAAAGTTTGCCCATGCCTGTCCTAGAGTGTAATGAAGATTGTATTGCCCTGCAGGTATTTTTCAACTACAAGTTCCTTCAGTCTTTGACAGCACTGCAAATGTGAAAGATGATGAGATTCACTTTCAACAAACTTAGAAGTCATATGGTCCATGTTCCCTGGTTCAGTCTATATTGAAGTTTTGCTTTTTGGATTATAACTCACAGTATCCTTCAGCTGGCACATTTGAGCATATTTGCTGGGGAATTCTTGGCTTTATAGTAAAAGGAAGTTTTCAAGCTCTGAATTCCATTCATTTAAGGTTTTTTTAAAGTTCTGAGTTAGAGAGATTTGTGTATTTTTCATTCTGACAAGCATTGGGGGAGAAGAAAAGGTCCAATTTTAAGGGAAGTTAAGTGTAAATTCAGCTACAGTGCATTTTGATGCACACAGTTAATTTAGACCTGAGAGATCTGGCTTCAGCATCAGATCAGATGCATCACCTTTGTTATGAAACACAATACTATGAAATATAATTTCAAAGAAGTATATTTTACGGTGATAATATGTTACCATTACACAAAAACTACTATCAGTTTGATGAGTTATCGAGTTTTACTAACAGTTTTGGGGTAGAAACAAATCTAAAAGGTAAATTCACCAATGGAGAATATCTCATTTGGCTTTATGCTGTTGGGTTGCAATACTGCAAATGATTGAGGCCCACGGAAGTAACACAAACATATTTCATGAGACATTTATGGAAAATAACTAGCTTAATCGTTTATCATGTGTTCTTCATCATGGCATCTTCTTTCTATTTCTCAAGAAAAGGTAACACGGGTGTATTTAGATCATTAGTTGAAGTAAAGGCCATTTCCCTACATCCGAAAAATATTGGAGATTTTAACAGAGAACAGTAGTTTTACAGAATCTTTGCCTTCTCTGCCAAGGCTTACTGATGTTCCTCAAACAACAACCACAATTCCATAGCATTGAGCCATGGCATTTAAACTGGTATCAAACAACATTATTTCTACAGTGTTTTTCTGAATTCAACTTTCATTGTTTCCTCACATTTGCTCATATCACAAATATTACTTTCCTTCCCCATGAAAATTTGCCAACATACTTCTCTTGTATGTGCCATAATTCTTACAAATGTACAAAGCATGTTGAAATCATGTTGGCCATTGTTTTGGAGAGAATTAGAATACTGATACTTAAATCAAGGATCCCAGCTCCAACATATGTAGTAGGAGATTATGAGACAGAAACTCCTATACATCAGTACAATGAGGCTTTTATGTAATGTGATTAGAGTAGGGATGTAAATCTTCACAACTTTCATTCCTGAAGTAAATCATTTTAGCAACTGTAAGGCCATGGCTGACAGGGAGCTCTGGCATGAGCTGGTCCATGAGGTCATGAAGAGTTGGAAGCGACTGAACGATAAACACACACACAAAGGTCTCGGGTAATTATTCACAGTTTAGGATTTATTCAGAGCAAAATTCACATGTGTTTTGCAAACAAAACAATATTTTTTTCATGTTGTCGAATGCTTTCATGGCCAGGATCACAGGGTTGTTGTATGTCTTTCGGGCTGTGTGGCCATGTTCCAGAAGAACTTCTGGAACATGGCCACACAGCCCGAAAGACATACAACAACTCTGTATTTTTTCTGTCCAGAAAATTATATTTATATGAAGGAGTATTAAAATGCTGTTTTGTGTAGAAATAAATTGCATCCAAATTTTGCATAAAACAAGCCCTGAACTGGTACATTTTCCCCTTACCAAAATTTGAGAAGCATTTTGAACATTTTTCATATTAAAATCATTTCAAAATATACATTTCACTCCTAGTCTGAGGGGGAACTACAACAGTGTGACCCCATGTAAACAACTCTATTTTATTTTAACCAAAAAAAGAGACAGTACTGATGTTTGGCTAGCTTATGTCCTTGGTGTTCATTTTGGGACAAGACAATCTTTCTTTCTAATCTGATGGACTGAAATGTGTGCTGTTCAGAACATAGGACTGTCAGGGATACATTTTGTGGGCGTGTGGAAAGGAAACCTTACAGCACATGCCTGTGCACAGTATGTCTTCTTAAATTCAGTGAGACTAACTCCTAGGATAGCATGCATAAAACTGCAGCCAAAATTATCCTTGGTTGCATGATTAAATATGTACTCACAAATATTCTTTAATGTAATTGCTTAATGATTGTGGCTTTCCTTGAGGGTCACAAACATATTAGCATACCATATTTCATAAAATATCCCCATCAGAGTCTGAGTTATACTAATTGTCATCACTTTTACATACAAACTCTTATTAGGTGACAGAGAAAAGGCAGGTCTCTAATACCTTCTGAAAAGGGCCCTACAGAGGCTGAAGTTCACACTCAAGCCTCATTTGCCCCGGGGATAGTTTTCTTCAGTCAAGTAATCATAATATGAAGAAACATTTTTCATACCGCTGTGAAGAAGCTTCTTTCATCCAATTTTACAGCTAGGCCTGGAAATGTTGTGAATCTTGGCAGCTTTCTTGACCTATGGGAGGACCCATAAAGTGAACAACTGGGTTGTGAATTTGCTTTCTGTCATCAGGTCATTGGTGCAGAACATTGGCTGCTCTGAAGTTGTGCATTGCAAGGCTGTGAAAGATTTTCTGTTTCAATTATTCCTCATTCTAGCTGTAAGATAGATGTATTTGTTTGTGTATTTGCATTAGCTTGTGTCCACATGTGAAGTCTATAGCAGTGAATTGTCATGTTTACATTGTTAAGTTTAATATAAATGACTCTCTTCATTTTAATTTCCATAATTTAAGAGTCTTGGCTATTTGCATAGTCATATATGTGTCCGTTCCTGGAAGGTGTAGGACCCAAGAAATAGGCTCACACCGCTGGTCGCAATGGAAAACTTTATTGAATCCGCCTTGCCAAGATGACTGCAAAAGCTTTTACTGACTCTCTTCCGCTTTTCCCCTCAGTATATGGGGTTGTTGCCTCCCCCCTCCTCCTTCTCCATCCACACCTCCCTTTCCTTTTGTCCTTTCCCACGTTTGAAGACCAGACCCTGTCATAAATCAGCCTATCCCGCCAAATGGTCTCCTTCCTCTGTCCTCTTGTAGTCAGGCTGCGAAAAGACCAGCTTTGATGATGCTGTTCTTTGTTGCACCCTGACATGACTCCCCCCTTCGAACGACGACCCTGCGGGGAGAGACAAAGTTCCGACAAGCTAAGGACAACAGCAGCAGAAAAAGCCAGGAGAAGGAAAGAAGAAGGAGAGAGAGAGTCCAACCCCCCCCCCCCTTTTCGGGATCATGGTCCAGGTTTATGGGGAAACTTTGTGTGAAACTGTTTTCTCAACTTTGGGGCTTTAACATGCTCTGCTGCTACCCATTCCGGGTGTAAGGTCTGTGAAGACCATTGGACCAAGTAGTACAGTTTCCCCCGAGACTTCTTGGAGTCCAGGATATCCTTGATTTCAAAATGGGTGTGTGCCCCCACCATAATGGGGACCGGATCTGCCCCCGGTTTACTCCATCTGTGAGTGTTTGGCGCTGGTTTCAGCAGGCTAACATGAAACACTGGGTGCACCTTGCGCCATCTATGAGGCAATTGTAACCGTACTGTCACTGGGTTCACAACGGCCGAAATGGGAAAGGGACCAACATATCGTGGGCTCAGCTTCCGGGATTGTTGTGTGGATTTCAGGTGCTTTGTCGACAAGTACACCAACTCCCCCACTTTGTAGTCCGGTGGTGCTGTTCTCTTTCTATCTGCATATTTCTTGTAATCCACTTTGGCGGTGCGCAAGGCCTCCTGAACCGAAGGCCAAGCGGCAGCGATCTTCTCGCCCCAATTCCCTGGCTTCTCGTCAGAAGGCAACTCCTTTTGCAGTGCGGGGAATGGCGGAAAATCTCTGCCGTTCACAACTTTAAACGGAGAGACCCCAGTGGACGCGTGATCCGAATTATTAATGCAATATTCGGCAAGTGGTAGCATCGAGGACCATTGATCTTGCTGGTACGTGCTGTAGCAACGGAGGAACTGCTGAAGGGTCTTCTGAACCCATTCGGTGGCTCCGTCTGTTTCTGGATGGAAGGCCGTGCTCAGGGCCCTTTCAGTTCCTAAAATACCCAGGAAAGACTTCCAAAACCTCGATGTGAACTGAGAGCCCCTGTCACTTATGATTCGCTTGGGACACCCGTGCAGGCGGAACACGTGTTGCAGAAACAATTTGGCCAACTCGGGTGCCGTTGGAAGTCTCTTAAGGGCCACGAAGTGAGCTTGTTTGGAGAACAGGTCAATTATAGTCCAGATTGTGTTGAAACCGTTGCTGTTGGGCAGGTCTACCACAAAGTCCATAGCTATATCCGTCCACGGTCTCGAGGGGTCTGCTACTGATTGCAACAATCCTTCCGGTCTGCCCACCTTTTGTTTTGCCATAGCGCACACTGGGCATTCCTGCAAATAACCCTTTACATCCTTGCGTATGGTTGGCCACCAGAATTGTCTATTCAACAGTTTCAGAGTTTTTGTAAACCCAAAATGACCAGCGAGCTTGGAGTCGTGTGCTTGGGCCAGCACCCTCCCCCGAAGTTCCTCCGGTACATAGTATTTGGAACCGTGAGTCCACAATCCCCCTGTTTGAGACAGTTCATCCCTATGAGACTGGAGCCAGGGGTCTGCATCTGCAGCTAGCCTCAATTCCTGGGACAGTTCGTGTGGTTGGCCACTAGGTGGGGGCTTTTCCTTCGCTGTGGCTCTTGTCTGCACCATCAAACCCAGTTGTTCTTTCGTGAACACAGTTCCGACTTCCCCCAGGGCCGAATAGTTTGCATCGGGCATTCGAGATAGGGCATCTGCCATCCTGTTCTGGGTCCCCGGAAAGAACTTCAGCTTAAAATTGAAACGGTTAAAGAACTGTGCCCATCGCAGTTGTTTTGCATTCAGCCTTTGAGGGGTACGTAAAGCTTGCAGATTCTTGTGATCAGTCCATACCTCAAATTGGGCCTCGGTTCCCTCCAAGAAATGCCTCCAATGGGATAGGGCAGCCTTCACTGCGAAGGCCTCCTTCTCCCACACCCGCCAATTCCGTTCCGTTTCCGTGAACTTTCTTGATAAATAAGCACACGGTCTTAGAGCACCCTCATCATCGGCCTGCAACAGTATTGCTCCATAGGCCGCCTCTGATGCATCACAATGAACCACGAAAGGTTTGTCCCGTTGGGCATGAACTAATATGGGTTGACTTGTGAACCTCCTTTTTAATTCCTCAAACGCCTCTTGGCACTCAGGCGTCCAGTTCAGTTTCGCACCCGGCGTCTTAGTCTTACGAGTCTCCCCCACTCCCTTAGTCTTTAGTAATTCTGTCAAAGGCAGAGACAGCTTGGCAAAGTCTTTGATGAACTGTCTATAGAAATTTGCAAAGCCTAGGAATCCCTGCAGCTGTCTTCGAGTCCTTGGAGGCTCCCACGCCAATACATCCTGCACCTTGGCGGGGTCCATAGCTATGCCTTTTGTGGAAATGCGGAACCCCAAGTAGTCTAACTCCGTTTTGTGGAATTCACACTTGGAGAGTTTGGCATAAAGCTGATTCTCCTTTAATCTCCGCAAGACTTCTCGAGTCAGCCTAATGTGTTCAGCCAGTGATTTACTGTACAAAAGAATGTCATCGAGATATATAATAACCCCCTTATATAGCATGTCACGAAAGGTCTCATTTATGAACTGCATGAACACCTTTGGACCTCCGCACAAGCCAAAAGGTAAAACTTTAAAATGGTACTGCCCAAGGTGACAATTAAAAGCCGTCTTCCAACAGTCTTCATCTTTGATTCGAATCCTATAAAAAGCCTCCCGCAAGTCCAGTTTGGTAAAGATGCGTGCCTCGCCCAATTGCGCCAACATCTCTGACATTAGGGGAAGCGGGTATTGGTTTGTGGTGGATATTGCGTTAAGACCTCTATAATCCACGACCAATCTTAGGCCGTCTGCTTTTGGCCTGAAAAATACTGGCGCTGCCATGGGGGACTGAGATGGCTCGATGAAGCCTCTCTCTATATTTTTGTCAATAAATTCTCTGAGTGCCCTTTTCTCTGGTTCCGACATTGCATAGAGTTTTGGCTTAGGTAGTTTGGCATTGGGGTCTATTTCAATTGCACAGTCCGTCTTCCTATGAGGGGGCAACTGGTCACACTCCTTCTCACTGAACACCTCTGTGAATTCATGGTAGACTCTGGGAACGCTTTCCAATGGTACCCCCTGTGACGTGGCTGCTATCGCCCCCTCTGGCTCCAGTACCTCTATGTCTTTCGGGGTACTCTCAAAATTGCAATTTCCATCCCAGAAAGTAAATGTCTCCCTTTTCCAGTCAATCTGAGGGTTTTGCCATCTCAGCCAAGGAACGCCCAAAATGACTGGCTGATGTGCCATTGTTGAAATCACAAATTGCAATGTCTCAGCATGAGAACCCATAGTCATTCTTAAAAACCCTGTTTTTTCTGTTACTGGGACTCCGTATGCTGGGCTTCCATCCAATTGTGCGAAGACTACTGGTGTCTTTAGTGGGTTTGGCTCCACCCCCAACCTGTTTGCTAGTTCGGGAGTAATTAGGCATCTCGTGCACCCACAGTCCAACATAGCATCTGCCTCTACCTGAATCCCTGTCTCTGGGTTCAACAGCCTCACTCTGACTCTCACAATGTCACAATTTACTCTTCTCAACTCACCCCCTTCGCCCTCTGGTGGTTCGATCTGTTTCCGGGCGTTCAAAACAGATCCCGGTCGTTTCCCGGTAACTCCAGGTCCTCCGCTTCCTCCATCTCTTCTGCCTGAAGCTGCCCTGGGGCTAAAGCCGTTTCCGTTGCCATGGCAGCTTTCCCTTTTGCTAGTTTGGAGTTCTGGTGGGGCGGCTTCTGGCTGTGAAGCCTCTCTCCTTTTGTCTCCACGCCTGTCCCTTTCGGACACTCTGCCGCTCGATGTCCCTCGCGGCCGCAAGCGAAGCAGGCCCCCCTCCCTGCTCTCCTCTCCCTGCTGGTCGACCTTCCGCGACGAGGGGAGAAGCGCCGTGTTGCTGCTGTCGGGGGTTTGATTCTGTTGCTCTCCCTTGGACGACGAGAGATTTGCTGTTGGTCCACCTCCACGCGCCCCGCTAGCAAAATCCAGTCCTCCAAGTCTCTTGGATTTCCTCTGTGTAAAGCCCACTCGAGCACCTCAGAGAGTAAACCAGCCCAGAAATATTCCAGTTTGGTGGTGTCGGACCAGTCCCTAATCTTCCCCGCTGTGGCTTTAAATTCCAGGGCGTATTCTGACACTGTCCTTCCTCCCTGGTATATCCTTTTGAGTTGGGCCTTCGCCCTCTCCTCTGCCAAAGGGTCTTCGAATCTCTCATGGAGGGCTCTTAGGAAATCCTCCAGGCAGGCCAGCTCCCGGGCACCAGTATCATACATCTGCATTAGCCAGTCTGCAGCTGCTTCTTTCAAGTTTGCCCCCACCGTGTGGATTTTTGCGCTTTCTGAAGGGAATTGGTCCCCAAAATCCTCCATGAAGTGTCTTACGTTTGTAATGAAATAAGACAGCTGTTTGGGGTCCCCGTTGAACTTCACCCGAAATTCTCCCTTCCCAGGCATTTGTCTCCTTCCTGACAGGCCCGTGGGGAAAACTGATGTCCCCTGCTGAGGCATCTCATCCTCATAGTCCTGTGGACCCTCCCCGGCAAAGGGACGGGGTCCAGTGCCTCTCCCGGGCAGCCCTCTCCTCTGCTCCCTTTGCTCGACTGTCGCCCTCCAGGACTCGTTTACCTGCCGCTGCATCAGATCCATCTGTCGAGAGAAAGTTTCAAACATTTTCTCCATCGCATCTAATCTCCTCTCCATCCTTCTCATCTCCGGGGCTCCCTCTCCGTCTCGCTGCCAATCTCCTCCCATCTGGATCTTCCGTCTCACCGTCACTCCCCTGCCTGTGGGTAACTGGGTGGAGGTCAGCGGCTTCCACGACGGGTCCGAGGGGTCTGTCCCCCCTTCGCTCAACGCGGGCGATGGGTTCCTTTCCTCTCTCAACTCCTCGGCACCTCGAGGGTTCGCCTGTTCTTCTTCCAGGAAGAGGAATTCCTTCATGGTTTCTCCTCCATCAGGGTTCATGCTCTCACCGGAGAGACCTTTCCTCACGGGATGAGCCGAAAAAAAAAAGGGAGTAAAAGCTTAATGTCCGTTCCTGGAAGGTGTAGGACCCAAGAAATAGGCTCACACCGCTGGTCGCAATGGAAAACTTTATTGAATCCGCCTTGCCAAGATGACTGCAAAAGCTTTTACTGACTCTCTTCCGCTTTTCCCCTCAGTATATGGGGTTGTTGCCTCCCCCCTCCTCCTTCTCCATCCACACCTCCCTTTCCTTTTGTCCTTTCCCACGTTTGAAGACCAGACCCTGTCATAAATCAGCCTATCCCGCCAAATGGTCTCCTTCCTCTGTCCTCTTGTAGTCAGGCTGCGAAAAGACCAGCTTTGATGATGCTGTTCTTTGTTGCACCCTGACAATATGTAGTTATTCAAAATAAACTGGTTATATTCCTTACATTGAATTTGCACATAATAACCTATGTACCAAAAGACCTATTTAGCAATTACTGGGGGAAAGAATTTTAAAGAAACTTATATTTTGCTATATGTAGAACACTGAGATCAGTTCATATGCGTGCCTGTTCTACCTGTTAATGGACAATTTGAACACATCTTCTTTCATTTTTTTAATGTTTGAATTAGACCTGGAGAGCTTCCCAAATACTAAAGGAATGTACAAAATGTGCCCTTCAAGGAGGTGCTGAATTGCAATTCCCAGTTGTTTTTCATTATGTCCTGTACTATTAAGGGCTATATCTACATTGGTAGATTATCCTGGCATATATTTGGCCTGAAGCAAGCAGAGATTCAACATGTATGTGAATAATTTGAGAGTCATTGTCCATCTGGGCCTCAAGTACCACCTCCCTGCAGTAAAGAACTGGTGGGATCACAAACCTGCAAAGGTCATGGAAAATGAACATGCAAAGATACTGTGGGACTTCTGAATCCAGACTGACAAAGTTCTGGAACACAACACACCAGACATCACAGTTGTGGAAAAGAAAAAGGTTTGGATCATTGATGTTGCCATCCCAAGAGACAATCGCATTGACGAAAAACAACAGGAAAATCTCAGCCGCTATCAGGACCTCAAGATTGAACTTCAAAGACTCTGGCAGAAACCAGTGCAGGTGGTCCCGGTGGTGATGGGCACACTGGGTGCTGTGCCAAAAGATCTCAGCCGGCATTTGGAAACAATAGACATTGACAAAATTACGATCAATCAACTGCAAAAGGCCACCCTACTGGGATCTGCGCGCATCATCTGAAAATACATCCCAGAGTCCTAGACACTTGGGAAGTGTTCGACTTGTGATTTTATGATATGAAATCCAGCATGTCTATCTTGTTTGCTGTGTCATACAATAAAATACCAATAATAATAATAATTTGTTGTGCATTTTGAAGACTGTCATTGATGCATTCAGAGTGATTTCACATTTCTGACCTTTGCAGAAAAGCCCTATGAGTTCATGGAATTCTGCCCCAGCAACATCTATAGGGCTTCTCTTTGCCCTCTGCTGACATTCAGGATGTCTTCAAAAAGTATAATGTCTTCTAACTGACTTTCAAAGAGGGGATGTAATTCTTTGCTATTTCTTCTAAAAAGCAGCAATGAGTAATGTCAGCAATTTTCTTCACATTGCAGAAAAGTCTTTCAAGCTGGGCAATTTTTTCAAAACTTATTTATAATTTGAGACTCATTCTACACAAATTTTGTAACATTTTCTGCACTAAAACTTCATTTTCTGTATGGAAAATATTTCAGTGCATAAATATTGAAATCTGCTCATCTGATATCTTTTAAATGCCCAGTAATACAATTCCTATCAATTCCAATCAGCATGGCACCATTGGGTCTCGAGAAAAATACTTTGTCAACCCTGCAATCTGAGAAATGTTGATCTAATCAAATATGGTGTACTCATATCTTTAGGATTTACATCCCCTTTCTTTGAAGTTTTTGACCTCCTAATAGTTCCCCCCATGCTTACCGAGCTACAAAAGAAAGTGGAAAATAAGCCATATATTCTGGATGTGAATCTTGAGTAGAAGTCTTATATATATAATACTTTACATAATACTATACTATAAAATCATGGCAATCCTATAAAACTTCCCTTAACTAGTAATCTTATAAACAACAAAAAGTCAAATGAGCACTGAACTCTGTAAGTAATTCACTTTCCAAGCCCCATACAATTGGTGTGGGAAAGCCTTTTGCCACCTACGCTGAAGGGAGGCCAGTCACTGGGAAAATAGTTCCAGAGGACAGGAACAGAAACCCTTACCTGTGTTTACGTAACCGGGGTAAAGACAAATAGAAATGGCCTTGAAATGGGAGAGTCCTGGCCTCTGTAAAATTCTTTACAGAGGACTGGGGCCAGAATTCCTCATAGGTTTTCCTGAGGGGTCGCCCTGGAAATGTTAAAGTTTACTATATCAAGAGAGATGTTTTGCTCAACTTAGTCAAAGGATAGGTCGTAGAGGGCCACTACCTCGGCTTAAACCCACACCATGTTCATGCCTTTTTAGTTACATGTTGCAAGTCACATAAAGTTAATGCAGGTAACATTTAAATAAAAGTTGTCCATATTTCAACCCACACTCTTGTCTGGTCTCTTATTTCAGTGATGGGATGGCAATAGTTTTAAAAATCATATTATGTTTAAGAGCCATCTTTTTAAGGATCTATTTTGAGGAACTGAAGCAAAGCGATTGGAATAGTTTTCACCAAAATGTACTGTCAACTGTTTGTTATTTAGATTATATAACAGCATATGATTTTCCATCTTTCCGACTTAGTATGTTATGGCATGAGTTATAATCATTTCTTTGTCGTTATTTTAGAGTCATGAAAAAATAAACATTCAAAAGGCTAATTCTTCAGTTGGCTTTTGTTTGCAAACAGACATGCAACCTTTTAATTTTCTTTGCAGCATTCAGTTCCATCTGTCTGGCATTGGTTGCCATGCCACTTAGTCAAATTATAGCAGCAATAAGCAGCTAACCTACAATTACTTTCATTTCAATTGTGAAGCATTTTATTCATGTTATATAAAGCCTTTTCCAGGTGCTGCATCTGAAGCTGGCATTGACTGAGATGTTCTAGAGACAACTGAACTATTTTTACTTTCCCAAAAGGAATCTTGGAAACTTCCTTTGCTAAATCTCATTTTATCTAACATTTTATTAAAACTAAGGAGAAGACAGGAGTTTGCAATAATGAATAAAAGAGAGTCTTAGACGTGAAGAAATGCATTATTCACAACTTGTGGCTCATTTAATATTCTATTTTATTAAAAAAAGTTTGCTGGGCTTAAAATTGTTTCAAGAAATAAATAGTTTGTGATAGAAACCAGCAAAATGATTTAGAAAAATGCCGGATAATACATTCATATTCCACTTTGGAACAATTTGTTAAATTGATTAAAATAAGAATTGTTTTAGATCCCAATCACAGCTTGTTGTTATTGGTGCTGTGTGTCTTCAAGTCATTTCAAACTTATGTCAAGCTATAAGAATAACATACCACAGGGTTTTCTAGACAAGATTTGTTCTTGAGGTTTTCTATCACTTTGCTTTGGGGCTGATAATGTGTGATGTGCCCATGGTCACTCAATAGGTTTCTCTAAGTGGGATTTTCAACCTTGGTCTCTAGAATGTTAGGCCTCATCTACACTGCCTATTTAAAGCCTTTTGAAGTTAGCTTCAAACTGCAATGACCACAAAAATGTGAGAAAGAAAGCCTTTAATGTGCACCAGTACTTTGTGGTTGGTGTAGTTGCCATCCGGGCCTCAAACGGTATTAGGACTTCCTAGGTAACCATTTGCACTATGAAAACACTTTCTTTAATACTGTCATGAAACTGCATTAAATGTTCAGAGTAGATGTGTCGTTAATTGCATCTATACTGTAATTTAGTGCAGTTTGACATCACTTTAACTGACATGGCTCAATGCTGTGAGATATAGTTTGGTGTGTCACTAGCATTCTTTGGCAGAGAAGGCTAAAGATGCAACTTAAAGTAAAGCATCAATTCTACAATGTAGATGCAACCTTGGTCCAATGCTTAGGATCCCTCTACACCAACAGCTTGGGGAATAACCAGTTTACTGTCAGGGCTGAAACTGTTTTGAGGCCAGGAACGTGACTACATTAATCACAGAAGCTGGTCTGTAAATGTTGTTATTTCCCCAAACTCCAGAAGAGATATGTATCAGTGCTCTAGGAATATAGGAGGTAAAAAGAAAAGGGGGAAAGGGACAGTTGGGAGTGGAGGCAATCAATTACCCACATTTGTGACATTTTTGGCAGTCCCCTCACCTCCTCCTTACAAAGCACTTTAGCAAGTGCAAGTGCCTAGAATGCGACTCACATTTTGCAGAACCATTTTTTCCCTGGAATCTGGGATATATTGGGATCTATTACAGCACATTCAAGGGCTTATGCCAGATGTTCATGTCACTTTCTTTAATGCACTGTATACCCTTTAATCCATGATGGTGTGCATTTTGTATCCACCACATTTCCAAGTTATCTTGAAACTACATTAAATGGCTGGTGTATATGAGCTCTTATAAAGTCACTAGCTATGCCCGGCCACGCGTTGCTGTGGCGAAGCCTGGTGATATGGGAAATAAAGTATTGAGCAATTGGTGGTAGTTGGTATATGTCATTTCCAAAAGGTTGTGAATATGCAGTATTTGTGGTTATTCCTTTTTTTGTCGTTTGGACGGAAGTATGAATGGTTCAATTAGCTGGAATGATTGGCATGTAATGGCGTTTCAGCGTCAAAGCCTGGGTGATTCCTGAGTGGGGGAATCGTTTGTTGGGATGTGTTAGGTGGCTGTGTTTGTTTCTTGTGTGGAATTCATCTGTTTTCAGAGTGTTGTTCTTTACGTCTTGATGTGGAGGAGTGTGGTGGTGTTGAAAATAAAGTAATGAGGAAGTCGTGCCATTTGGTATATGTGTTATGGTTGTATATATGTAGAAAATGGATAAGATTGTGTGTGATCTTGAACTCACATCATGTTTAGTGAATTTCCAGTAAGTCCATTAGTAGTTAAAGTCTGAAGGAAGTACGGTTTGATGGTGTAAGGGTATTGAATGGTATTAAAAGTGGTCAAGAAAGGTTTAGCTTAGGTAGGAAGGAGCGAGGGTTGGAAGGTGAAAGGATATTCAATTGTATTTAAGCTGGGTAACAAAGGGTTGCCCTTGGTAGGAAGTAGTCATATGTTGTACGTTGAGCATCTGTTGTATGTTGTATCCATATACAAATGTGTGTATATGTGTATATAGATTCTGTTTCTCATATAGAAATAATCTGAAGTTGCCTATATATATTCCATATATGTATGTATCCCACACCTATATATGGTGTATGGTGAGTATGCGTTATCCATATATACCAGTGTGTGTGTGTGTGTGTATATACAACCTGCTGTATTATATTATTATTATATTCCAAAGGTTTATTATTATGATTTAATATTATTATTATATTTGAAAGGTTTATTTTCATTATTACTATGTAATATTATTATATTTAAAAGGTTTATTATTATGATGTAATATTATTATTATATTCCAAAGGTTTATTATTATTATTATTATTATTCCTCCCAAGAAAGGATTCCCCTAAGTAGGAAGCAGGCAGGGTTTGAAGTTGTAAGGTCATTCAATGGTAATTAATCTGATGAGATTTGGTTTGAAGATCCAATGATGGTTAAGTGTTGTTGTTGTTGTTGTTGTTGTTGTTATTATTATTATTATTATTATTATTATTATTATTATTATTATTATTATTATAGTATGGAGTATTAAAAAGCCTTATTATTATGATAGCATTATAATATTATGGGGTATTTAAAAGCCACCCCTTATACACAATAGAGAGAACAGAATGGCAGAGAAAAGAAGCTTTGCACATCCTCAGAGGTTCGCTTTTTGGAAACTGTTGGGAGAAAAACAGGAGGAAAGTATATTGCCTATTTATTGACTGATTAATGTATTGTTTTATTATTGTTATTTAATATCGATTGGAGTGAAGTCACTTGAGCCACGAGGTGCTGGTTTTGTATAACCCAAGGTTGTCTGTTGTATAACCAAAGGAGGAAGAATTGAAGTTTTCCAGTAACTAAGGAAACGTTGCAAACTCTCCCTGCCATTGGGGAAGAGGCATGGCAGAGCATGATGGGAACTGTAGTTTCCCCAGAATAGAGGCTGGCTCTTAAAGGAGCCTTTGAGATTCACAGCGGTTGAGAACATTTGAAAGTTTTGGTAAGGAGTACTAAAAGGAAGACAGTAAGGCAGAAGGAAGGGAGAGAGGGAGGGGGTGTGCGGGGAAAAGGGAGAAGAAAATTATTTTGAGGCGGAAGGTGCTGCTGGTGGTGGTTCTTCCCTTCTTCCCTCAGGAATCTCGCCTCGAATCGGGAGGTAGGCAGAGGAAGGAGAGAGGGGGAGAGAAAGGAAGCCATAGTGTCTGGAAGAGGAAAAGGTGGGTGACGAAGAAGCCGCTGAATGGAGGCTCTCCGTTTTTGTTTGTTTTTTTACCTCGGAGGCCTGGAGAGAAGGAGGAGGATGGAGTGTTCCATTGGGGGGAAGGTGGTGGAGGGAAGGATTGGTGAAGAGGTTTTTTTGTAAGATGGAGGCGGTGCCAGAGGAGGGAGAAGTTGAGCGCGTGGGCGAGGGGTATGTGTGTGTGCGCACACGGGGGAAGCGTTTCTAGGATTGTGTGTTGGTGCAGGCGCACATGGTCTGTTGTGGTTTTTGGCCCTGTGATTGTTGTTTGTGTGATATTTTGTTGTCTCGTACTTGAGGCGGGGATGAGGGGTTGTGTTGGTAATTTTTGTGGTTGGGGGGTGTTTAGTTGAGTTGTTTAGTGCGTCGCCGTGATGTCAGAACTCTTTTATATATATATAGATAGAGTTGGAAGAGACCATAAGTGCCATCTCATCTGAGGACCTTATTAGACACAGGGAGAGGAATGTCTTCTCCCCGCTTCTCTCCACTGTTGGAACGGAGTCCCATAGAGCCCATAACATGATTCAAGGCTACATCCAGTGGGATTCTGTGTGGAATCCATTGTAGGTGTTTAACTGACTTCTTACTGAAGAAGGGAAGAGGAGACAAAGAGGAAGCAGGGACAGATGGGGAAACAACATGGGAAGAAAGAACACAGACCCAGGCAGGAGGGAACATGGCCTAATAGGTCCCCTTGCTGTCCCATGATTTCCCTTGCTTTCCCCTGCTTTACCACTGCTGCTGCTGCTCAGTCATTTAGTCGTCTCCGACTCTTCATGACCTCATGGACCAGTCCACGCCAGAGCTCCTTGTCGGCCATCACCGCCCCCAGTTCCTTCAAGGTCAAGCCAGTCACTTCAAGGGCAACTGATAAAGCCCAAGGTCCCTGCCATATGTCAATGAAGCACTTCAGATAGATGGCCATCTAGTTTCTGTTTCCACAACACTCAGAATTTCACTAACAGAGGACAGTCATAGCTTCACTGCTAAAAGTGTGAGCCCCCCCCCCCAATATAACAAGTGTAATGTAATGCAGTTATTCTCTGAGCGTGAGGTATTATTTTCAAGTAACTAGTTATTTGTAACTACTAACCTTTAGCTCCGGTCTGTGGCAGCAGGGTGATTAATATTCTCCTACATTGCACTGATGTTTCACTTACTAAGCACTAACCTGATATAAATAGAGCAAACTGGTGCTGAGCCATACTATAACATGTTTCTAAAAGTTATTCATCTAAAAAAGTTCACCTTAATATAATGTATTTGTAGAGATAATTAGAATACCATCTCTGTTCATTAACATTTCAAATCTCATTTAAATGTAAATTGTAATATTCTCTTCTTGTGCAAGTGGGTAGTTAGTGTCATTCTTGAGAAATAAGTAATTTGTTCCTCATTAGCTGTGAGAATAGATAAAGATGTAGATCAAACGTAGATAATGGACATAGTTAAAAGTGGTTACTTTGTCTAGATGGGGGATTTCAAACAAGCAGCCATGGTATATCTCCTGTTTAATTGCACTTTAAAAAAGAAAGAAAGAAAATCCTATCCATTCACTTTTTACCACATTTGATGATAATTGGTACTCCTTGTGTTATGCATAATAGGAATTTGTGAGTACAAAAATGTTTGTGCTGGTATATTCATGAGAAATAGCTATGCTTTTTTTAAAAAAATCATGTTATGTTAGCTGATTAAATACATTCATAAGACACAACCATAATTCAAATTCACTTCAAAGAACTAGGGCATCACTTTTATAATAACTGACTGACCACAAAACACATTCACGTGCAAAAATTAAGTAAAATACCAGACTTCATATTTGCATCAGACATTCAACCTATTTAAAATTCAGCTTTAATCAGTTCATAAAATTAATAAGGGATGTGTTTTTCAATATTTTATAGAATGAGATCTAATAGCCTGTGAGAAAGAAACATAAATCTCTCGCCCTCTCTTTCCAAAGCTTTTTCTCTTTTTCTTTCAACTGCTCCTTTTAGAGTTTCTCTCTCACACAATCAGCTCTAACAATTGTGTGATGGAAAGAACATTTCCTTGTTGTTCCAGTAGACAGGACATGAAACTGTCCACAGATATCATTCTGCTTAATAACAGATAAGACTGTGCTATTTTCCAGTCCAAATAAAGGATTTAAATTCGACTATAGTTTGATCTTACTTCAACACTGGTAATGGAGTATCTCTTCCACAATGAGGTAGCAATTTCAGAAGGAGTATGGGGCATACTCATATTCAACAAGTCTGCTGAGGTTTTCTGCAACATGTATTCAAAATTAATTCATATAAAGCCTCTTCATTTTATTCTAATGGCTATAGGGAGTTGCGACAGGTCTACCTGTTGCCAGTATGTTTCAGGTCACAGTTCAAAGAGCCAGTTTTGCCCCATAAAACCCTATCCAACTATGATTCAGGTCTTCTGCCATGTTCTCGCATATTAATTTGACCATGTTTTGAGATCATCTTGGGAAGTCCTTCTCTCTGTCTTCCTACCCCCACAGATATTTCTGATGTTGATGCAAAAGCTGCTTCTATGCTCTGGAACTCTTTTCCTACAGGAGCTAGTTTGGTGTTATACCTGAATGGATTTATATATATATATATAGAATCTTGTATGGCTGTTTAGGTACTGTCAAACTGCATTAATTCTATAGTTCACTGGGTGTGTCTGGCGGGAATGCAGTTTGATGGATGATTGATTGGTCCTAGATAAAGGAGATGCTGGTTGATGGTCAAAAGCTGTTTATGGTGCATACAGTAAAGGATTCACAGAGGGGCCGGATAGGTACAATAGATCAGGCAGTGCTCCTAGGGCTAACCTAGATCATATCATGGCAGATAGATAAAGGAAATGTATTATGATAATTTTCACCGGGTGAGGATGAGGCGAAGAAAGCTCGCATTCTGGGGAATGTCCAAGGAATTTCACAGAAGGGTTACTTTTTTATGGCAATTGGAAATGACCGGTGTGATATAGTGTTTTGAGTGTTGGACTATGACACTGGAGTGCAGGGTTTAAATCGTAATCATATGTGGAAACTAGGTGACCTTAGGTAAGTTACACTCTTTCAGCCTAAGAGGGAGGCAAAACCACCCCACCCCCCAATAAATAGAGCCAGGAATGACACACACACACACACACACACACAAATATATGTCTTGCACACATATCCTATGGTTGCTATAAATCAGAATTGATTTGAGGCACAAAACAACAATTTCTATTGTTAGCTTAATTTATACTTTTCGATTTCATATAATATGTTTTTAAGCTGTATCTTTTTTAACCTTTGTTAGCTGCCTTCAGTTTCCAGACTTGGGAAAATCATCATCAACAACATTGGAGAAATCATTAGATTATTGATTTTATTCATTAACATGAAGTCAAGCTAATTCCATCTCTGCTGAGTTTCTGGTGGACAGTTAAAATGATATATCATCTGGCCTTTGGATTTTAAAGAAATGTTTTGAAAGTGACTTTTAAATTTGTATTTCATCATTTCTGAAGAATGGCTCTTATTATTCATTACTTTGGGGGCTCTGGTGGACAAGGAAGCTAATACTTTTAATAAACACAATAAATAAATGTTTGCTTCGTGTTCTCTGCAACCTGTTGCAGCTTACAGAAGCAAGATAAAGCATTATTTTAGAATAAAGAGGCACTTTAACATTATGATTATAATGGTCTTTAAATCCTTGTCGGGAATGCTAGAAGTCCATTTTTGCATGGCTATTTTAAAGGAACTTTCCAAGCTCTGGATATTGAACTCTTGATTTTAAGAAATGAGTGGGTATGGAGGACAGTAAATTTGGGAAACAGAACATCTTCTTGTCCACTCTGTCATGACATCAAGAAATTTTATCTTTAGATGTATATCTGGATTATAAATAAGCAAACGTGTATTCTATTATCAGATAGCTGCGTAGGAATGAAAATGTATAACCCTGTTTGACAGTCCTGATTAATCCTGTCAGCCCACTTTTCTAGTTATATCCCATGTTCTCTTTTCCTCTCTTTTGTCCTCAGCTTATTTTATTTGATGCAGAATGAGTTCAAAACTCAGACAACTGCCGTGTCCCTTCGGGGAGAGAGGGTGGGTTATAAATCTATTATTATTATTATTATTATTATTATTATTATTATTATTATTCAAAAGGCATAAATATTTGCATTTCACCTATCATGGCTCAATACTATGGAAACATAGGAGTTGTAGTTTTACAATGTCTCTAGTCTTCTCTACCAAAGTGTGCTGGTGCCTTAGCAAAGTACAAATTCCTGAATTCCATAGCATTGAGCCATGACAGCTAAAGTGACATCAAACTGCATTATTTCTACAATGTAGATGCACCCTAAGAGGGCAGTTTGAGCTCTCTGATGTGAACCACTGATGTAGATTCTGTAAGTCAAAATATTTGTTTTTTTCCAGGGTGAATGATTTACCCATGGTAAACCATAGGAGCTGAGAATAATGTGAAATTACACTAGTTTTTTCTCTACTTAAAACCATGCAAACAATTATGGACAAGAATCTGCATTACATGAAGAGTAAGGAGAAATGCATACTACTGTATTATTACAGCTGTAATGCTGTGTATGTTAGTAATATTATTTTTTATCTGAGCATAGAGAATTAAGTTTATATGTGCAGGTGGTGTTATTATGACATATGAATTCTGAATACTAAAGAAGAGCCAATGCATAAATAGCGCAATATTTGTAAAATATTGTCAGGCATATATGGAGAGAGGACAGGTTCACAGTGACCTTGTTTGGCTCCCCCTCCCTCTTCCACAGTACCTTTTAATATTAGGTTTCTATAAAGTACAAAGCTCCTTGCTTCATCAATCCAAACTTGGATCAGCACTTACATGTTTGCAAAGCTTTCCTCGAGGCTTGTTGGGCTCACAGCATCACCACGTTCCTTGTATTCAAAAAGATTTCCAAGATTTGCTCTCAATGGGATCTGTCTGTCACTCAGTCTTTGTGTTAATCTTTCTCATTCTTAAGAGGCTGTATTTTTTTCTCCCTCTGCCTGTTACTCATACTTTCCAAACTCCTTTAAATCTCAGAAGCTGAGTTTGATCTGCAGGGTCTATCATGCTCTCAGACTTCTCCAGTTTTATTTTAAAATAGGCAAGTTTCCTTGTCCATTTGCCACCACGCATGGGATACACATATCCCTTTTGGTTGAGCACTGGACATCAACCAGAAAACATAAGTGCAACTGGAAAGAGCAGCCCTGTGTTTTTCTTTCTGTAGGCCATTCAATGTTGTGTTAACTTGGGCAAGAAAACTTGGAAAATGATAAAATAAAAAGAGGGAAATAATGGGTTTCATCTTTACAATAACAACTACATGCCACTAGCACTGTGTAGCTCTGGCTTCCTTGAATGTGAATGTTGTGTAGAGCTTAACGTTAGCATGTCCATTGATTTCCAGACAATCTCCAAGACAAGCAGCTTAGGAAGAAAGAGGTTTAGTTTCATCAATAAAACTGCCTGACAATCCCTTAGCATTGACTAAGCCATTTCACAGTGTAGTGCAAAACAGTGAGAAGTTTCTTCACAAGAATTCAGGGAAATTGCACATTTCCTTATAATTGCCAGGAAAACAAGTAGTCAGATTAAAAAAATAAAATAAAAACAAAACTAAAGAAATTTTCATGAGATCAGGTGCTGAACTGCATCAATTTCTTCCTACTTTATAACAAGACAATTGCTTTACCACCTGTTAAGACGCTCATCATGATAAATGATCACTATGTCACCCCCTGTCAAACATAAATGTGTTTTGGACTGTATGGATACTGAATTTCATCTATTTATAAATATATTTCAATAATATTTAAAGTCATCACATTGGAAGAGAGAGATGTACTAGTAGTCATGTAATTCTTTCCGAATTCCATTCCTGGGAGAGAAAAATTCTGACCCTTGTGAGAAAATCTTTGAAAATGCAGGTTTTGAAGACTACTCAGTTGTGAACTTTTCTGTGCAGTAGTCACACAAATTTTGTGTGTAGAAAACATTTTCTAAGGTTCCATGTAGTCTACAAATGCTGTTTTTAGACTTCTAACATCCCTTCATATTTCCCCCAGGGTGAGATAGATAGATAGATAGATAGATAGATAGATAGATAGATAGATAGATAGATAGATAGATAGATAGATAGATGTTGAAAACATTGCCACATCTTTGGGCTCCCCTAGATTGTTTATGCCCATGACTTTTTTAGCACCAGAAAATGATGTAGAAGTTCAGGTTATTTTTGACTTTTTCAAAAAAAAATTCCTAGAACAGACCAAAAACATAACACAAATGTCCCTTTTTCTCTTAAGAAGATTTGGAAATCACACAGTGGTCCAGCTAGACAGCAAATCTATTATTATTCTTTACCACTAGCTTTCAGTTCACCAACCTCTAGAGTGCTGCAAAATTTCCACTTCTGTTTTGATAGATACTGGAAAAAATTAGGCAATGGTTCTAGCATCAATAGAAGGAATAATAATAACAAAAGCCATAAAAATAAGAACAGTGGCTAGGCATGGAAGGGAGAGCTGTATCTCAGTGACGTTCTGGTGTCAACAAGATTGAACTACATGGACTGATCCTTCCTATTTAGACAGTACTAGCTGTGCCCTGCCACGCATTGCTGTGGCCCATTGGAATTGCAGTGAGTAGACTCACTGCTTGTAAGGCTGGGCACTTTCTATATATGGGCCTCCTTGGTTGCACTGGTTGAATGGGACGGAGTGCCCTGATGGGTTCCAAAAGTGAGGGTTTTTGATGTAGGTGAAATCTTGGTTGGGCAGGTTGAAGAGGAGTGAATAGTCTTGCTGGCCGCTTTGTACTTTGTGGAATTGTTGGTTAGGAGGTGGAATATTAATGAATAGTCTGAGTGTAGCAAATATGAATGTTGCAATTAGTTACCTTGATTAGCATTGAATGACCTTGCAGGTTCAAGGCCTGGGTGTTTCCTGGTTGAGGGAATCCTTTTTTGGGAGGTGTTATCTGGGTGTTGAAGCTTTGATAAGTGAGACTGTATTGTATTGTCTGTTTGGAGGGCAAGTGCCAATGTTGGCATTGGTGAGCTTGATTAGCACTGAATGGCCTCACAGGTTTAGTGCCTGGCTGCTTCTTGCCTGTGAAGCTGTTTATTGTTATTGTTGTTTTGGTTTTTATTATGATTGAGGGGTAAATTGAGGGAAAGAGAAGGAGAAAGTGAAAGTAATTGAGGGAGAATTCTTCCTCCCTCCCCCTCCTCCTCCTTCTCGTTTCCCCCTCCCCCTTGTACCTCCGTGGAGTTGGTGTGTCTGTTTTACAGGGTGACGTGGGCCGCTATTTCCAACCCAGCTAGGTCCTCCTGAGAAGTGGCAGTTTTTTGGGTGCTGGCTGGCTGGCCTGTCTTGGTGGCTAAAGTGGTGAAGGAAAGAGGAGTGGGGAGTGCTGGTGGCTCCGCCTGCGGGGAGGTGGGGGGGAAGGTTTGGAACCTAAAAGTGCGAAGGGAAGAGGAGTGCTGGTAGCTTCGTGGGGGTGGGGGGTGGGTGGGGAGGGAAGGTTTGGAGTTGAAATGCGAGAAGGTAAGGGGAGTGCTGGTGGCTCCGCTGGCGGCGAGGGGGGTGGAAAAGTTTGTTGCCGATAGGTACTTTCTGAGGGGATCTGGCCTTCCGTTTTAGTCCCTTTTCCCCACCTTGGTCCTCCTCAGAAGTGGCAGTTTTTGGTAGCGGTGTCTGTGGCGGGAAATGGATTGCGCCATTGAAGGGAGGGGTGGGGGTTGTGCTTTCTGCGCTCGTGCTGGCCTTTGGCGCAGGCGCAGATGAAGCGTTCCAGTTTTTGGGGTTTTTTTTAGGCCCCATGGAGGTTGGGGATGACTAGTTTTGTTGTATGAACCTAGAGACGTGGATGATGGGTTCTGTTGTCAAATTTTGAGGTTGGGGGGCCTTTAGTTTTGTTGTTTTGCCCGGTGGAGCAATGCCATTCTCCTTTTATATATATAGAATTGTGTATTATGTTCCCTTACATGTAATAGTCAAACATCATCTTACTTTCTGCAGCATATAAATGCAAGGCCCTCCTTCTGGGGGGGGGGGGGGAGAGAGACTACAATTCTGCTGTTTTAAAAGATAAAAAGGTGCAATGCAGCATTTTGAGAGGGATTTGCACTTGTATTTACAGTATACCTCATGGTGCATCAAGTATATCATTATGCAGAATCCCCAATTGCTCCTGAAATAATTGGTGTGCCCCCTACAGCGTTTAAGACAGCTTTGAAACATGTTAAGAGTGTATATGGGGCATCTTGCGTTTCAAGCAAAACAAAACAAAAGTAAAATAATTATTCCAAAAGAACAAAGAAATATATGCTACTTTGTTTTTATTCGGAAAGTGACATCTAATGACTGAATTATTACTATGTCATAGACATTGGAGGAAGGTTCCAAACAAAGCAACAACAACTTTGTACTTTTGTTTATGATAATGCTGAACTGTTGACTTTGGGGCCTAAGGAAAATATCTATTTCCAATTCCTCCTTTTAAATTTAGAAAAGGTGAATAAATTTGTGTGTTCAGATTTATAGTGTTATTGTGCATCAATGGAACAGTACTTCTTCATTATACCATTATAACTGTCATGGTGGGGGGAATCAAGGGGAGGATACATATCCTCCAAACCAAAGGACTGCCTCTATAAACCAAACTATTAGTTTGGCGAGACACTGGAGTAACTTTGGAAGAGTCTTAGCACAGCTCAAAGAAATTACTACAAATACCACACTTCAATGGCAAAATCCAACACAATCTAATTACAAGAACTTACACTTCTTTAGATTAGTCTGGAAGATCCCATAGTAACATCTGAAATGGGCGCTTTTTAAAAAAGGCTTTAAAAATATGGTTGCAAATAACAGAAATAAATGAAGAGGGGGGAAAGAAAGAATACAAGAGAGAAACAATGTATAAAATATGAAGGTGAATTAGCCGCATATATTGATATAAACATAACATATTTCCAGAAAAACACATTTGCTTAAAAGAAGGTCCCTTGCCACTGGAACTTCTCGGGATGATACACTTTCACCATTATCAAACAGAATGACAAAATGAGGTGATTGGAAGTGGTTTCCTAATGTCTTGTGGAAAGGACACTGCACATGCACCTGCCTGAGGTTATATGAGATACCTGTCTTTGTACCAGTAACATGTGCTAACGGTTGTGCTTTTGATTCAGAATTTCTTTGAATTCAGATCTAATTTGGAAGTTTAGCATTTTTGAAGTGAGCTCTGACCTACTTGCTCACCCCCCCCCCCCCCCCCCGCCAATATTAAGAATTTGAATCAAAAGTTTCTGGAGTAGAACAATGACTTTCAAAGTAAAAACCACCCAATCAAACAGTTTCAAACCAGGAACAGATTTCCTTATTCAGAGGCTAATGACTATCTCTCGGGAGTGGTTTGATGGTGTGCTATGATTTCTGTTCCTGGATGATAAATATCATTTCCTAATTGGTTCTGTCACAAAAACATGGGAAAACTTTATTACACTGCCAAAACTTTGTCTTTATAAATAGCATATTTTGCTTTGTTGAGTCTTTCTCCACATATTTAACAAAGTATTTGCCTCAAAAACAAAGTTTCTGGAATAGGACAATGACCTTTAATGTAAAGACAATCCAATAAAACAGGAAATAACACTTTCAAATCATCTGTCGGGGGTGCTCTGAATGAGATTTTCCTCATTCTTGCAGGGGTTTGGACTGGATGGCCCATAAGGTCTCTTCCTACTCTACAATTCTACGATTTTATGATTCTATGATTCTATGAAAAGGTGTTCTTTATTATAAAAAATGTTTTATAAAAACTTTGAAAGTTCACCAAAAATCTGTGGATAAGTCAAATGTTCTGATGAGCTAACAATGGTAAATGTGTTCTACCACTGTAGCAAGTTTCATCAGGGTAGTTCAAAAAATGAGGGAGAGAGAAGTCCCTCAATTTTCCCCATTTACAGTAATGTTTTCCTTAATGCGCATGAGCGACCGCCATTAACGAAGTACTTACAAAGCTTCGGAAGTTTCATAAAATTTTGAAATTTTAACTCCCAAAATTCGGCAAGGACTTTAGAAATGAAGCAACAGCACCCCCTACTTTTGAACACAGTATAGAACCATTTTATATTGCACATGCCTAATGTGTATCTCTCAATGAAAAGGTTTTTCACACAAGTACCCCCATAATGTCACTTTCACATTTTTTTCTTCATGGTGCTTTAAGCATGAGGCAAAGTTTTAACCACAACTACATGACGGCAACTTTCAAGTGTGTGCCCTGTATTGATTTCATTTCAGACTATCCCTTTGTTATTTCTTAAAAGCAGATACATTTGGGGTGGGATAACTGGTACAATAGGTAGCCAATCTGGTGTAGTAGTTTGTGTGTTGGACTGGGGGTTTCAAATTCTCCTTCACCCTTGAAAATTGCTGAATGCAAGGAAGTCCCACTCTCTGAGCCTTGGAGAAAGGTAATGGGAACCCCATGCTGGATAAAACTTTCCAAGAAACCCCAATGAAAGTTAGAGTTGACACATGAAAATGGCAAAATATCAGAGCCCATTTCTGGGCACTTGTGGTTTAGAAGTCACATGTTAACTACTGGTGCTTGTCCAATTATTATCTATCTGGCTGTATAGCAAGTATAGATGATGTTATCACCCTCTAGATATGGTTAGGCTCCTAAAAGTTCCTAGCAACCTGGCCAAGAAAACTTCAAGTCAGGATAGTGACAATTTCTCCACCTCTGCTGTTTGGTAGAGTGAACAGTTTATTGTTTTCTATAACATATGCAATGAAGAGCATAATTGATTGATTTGGTAAGACATAAAATTACAGGACTCTTAAATTATGATAGTGAATTTTTCATTTAACAATGTATCTTAAATGAAAATGCCAGAGGTTTAATCAATCTGATATAATTCATTTTGGCAATAATATCTCTGATACAATACAACATTTGGTGATGCATATCCCCATTAATCAACTTCCTCTTTTTCTTTGGGCAAAACAAAATTAATTTTTGTTTTCCAGTTAACCTTTGTTTCTTGAAGATAAATATCCATCCATGTAACAATAGCATCTGAGTGATTGGGCAAATGGTGAATTCCAGAGAGGAAGAGGTCACAATTTTAAAGAGAAAATCCATTCTCAGAAATGTTAAAGGTGACAGCCCACTTATTAAGGCTGTAGCTACAGTAGTTCTCAGTCTACCACATTTTTATCTCTGTTGTTTTATATGTGTTGATCATTTAATAAGGAATTCTTTAAATGGAAAATATTGCCAAAAACATAACTGCCATAGCATTAAAAGGACTTTATATATCATGGTGTATTAATACAAAAATGATTCCACTGTTGAAGGGGGAAATAATAGCAACTGCTGAAGTTAACAAATAATCCAAAATTATCTTATGTAGAACTTTCATGTAGGGCTCATCTAATTGAGCCCCCACCCCAAATATCCACATCTTTATGAGAATATACACATCCAACCTTTTTTGAATAAATACTGGTGTTTGGTTAAATTGACACTATTAACTTCTTTATCCTTATTTTGTCAGCAGTCATTATGAATTGTACTTCTATGAGTGATTGATTTGAATCACCAGGCTGGAAAACTTATTTGTAACCACATATGAATAGGCACCTCAAAGCTCATTCCCAAGCTACAAATAGGAGGACTTATTCAGCTACTTCAATTAATAATTGATCGGAACACTTCAGTTTAGGTAATTACTGGTTTTTTGGGTTTGAAATACTGTAGGGAACAAATGCACACAAGCACGATAAGATTATAATAGGTAAATGGAAATAAGTGTTTGTGGAGAAATTGTAGCTTTATAGATTGGTCTAGTATGAAGGGGGAGCAGACCAAAGCAGATGTCCAACATGTGGTAGGTTAGTGAAGAAACTATGGTAGCTAGAACAGACATCAGTGAGCATCCAAAGCAGCAGAGTCTTTGGAGAGGGCAGGTGAGAAATTCTCCCCTCCCCTTCTCCAAAGCTCCTGATAAGTCATTTTGTAATATCAGAAGTTTATTCTGAGGGTCCTAAAGACACAACCATGCCCTTCCAGTAAATTTAGAAGGGGAAGTGGGGCTGGGAGGGGGCATCTTAGAGCCTGAAGAATTGGCTTGGCAATGGGGATTAACTTTCAAGATCAAGGAAGGTGGTCCCAAGAGTCAATCCCCACAGACCCAACACCTCAAAAGACCAAGACCAGATCTTTTGAGGGTTTCTTTTAATCCAGAGTAAATTAGGAAATCCCAATTTACTCTGGATTAATCCAGATTAACCTGAGGCATTGTATGGATGCCTCAAATTAATCAGGAACCCATCACAGATTTTGAGACTGTCTGGAAGGGCCCTAGGATTACTAAAATGTGTAAAGGTACAAGTCCCACTACATAAAATTGTGAAATAAAACGGTGTCTTTTTTATAACATGGCAAAATTAAATTTGGCTTTTTGGGATTGGGGTGGGGGAGGATCCATGGATATGGAGGTCTGACTGTATCTGATTTTACTGTTAACTTTATTTTGGAACAGGGGTCCTCAAACATTTTAAGTGGAGGGCCAATTCATGGTCCCTCAGATTGTTGAGGGGCCAAATTATCATTTGAAAAAAAAATCAAACAAATTCCTATGCATACTGCACATGTCTTATTTGTAGTGCAAAAAGAAAAAACAACAACAACAACTATTTATTTATTTATTTACTACATTTATACCCCACCCTCTCTCACCCCGAAGGGGACTCAGAGCGGCTTACAAGTTGTATGTACTTACTGATATTTATTACGGTCAATGACCAGCAACATAAAATGTACAAGCATCAGAATAGCATAGAAACATATGCAATTAGATATTAAGAAACACAGTGAAGAACAAGGTTAAAACACAGTATTGAATGTGGTAGTTAAAATGATATAAAACATTTATATGCTAAAATATATATTATATTATTGGCATAGCACAATATTAGCATTATATATTACTATATTGTCCTATACCATATTACATTTAATATATAATGTATAATTATTAGTATTATATTGTATTACATTATAATATTAGTATCAATATTATATGTATACACAACATAATCAATTATTACCATAGCACAATATTAGTAAATGAAAGAACAATACAATATTTAAAAATAAAAATAATTTTAACCAACATAAACCTATCTGGGTTTCAATGGGAAGTGTGGGCCTGCTTCTGGCCAATGAGATAGTCAAGTTAAGTAGGATTGTTGGTATTCTGTGGCTTTAAGTCATTTCAGACTTTGGGCGAGCCTAAGTCTTAATACTGAGGGCGGGGGCCAGGTAAATGAACTTGGAGGGCCGCATCCGGCCCCTGGGCCTTAGTTTGGGGACCCCTGTTTTGGAATAAAGTCCTAATAAATGAAAAAAGGCAATCGCCAGCTGAATATGCTGCGTGTCAGAGATGAACTGAAATATAAAAATTGAGTCATCATTTCAAACTGATTCTTTTTAATTAGGAGGAAAGAAAACAGACTCCTACAGAAACAATATGGTATTGAGGTTACAATTTGCCTGAGCATGTGAGATACTCTTGGCAATGAAGCATATCCAATGACCATAGGCCAGTCATTATCTCATATGCTAAGCTGCCTGTTGTGAGAAAAGAAAAAAGAGAAACAGGAGCTGCTTGAAAGAGAGACGGGTTATAAACATAACTAATGTAAATACACTTTCCAGGCTGAATTGTGGTCCTGCCTTCTTCAGTGAGGAAAACTGAGGTTTGCAATAATATATTTTGACAGAATAGAGAGAACATGTTCATTTTTATTTATTTATTGGCTCATTTCCATTTTGGAAAAGACAGGAAAGCAAAACCAGAGACAAACGCCTCATTTTGCTTTCTTTTCTTTTTGCCCGGGTTGTCAACTGTTACAAACAATAAAGAAATAACTTATTCTATTTCACTACATTTTCCCTTGAACTACATGAACCTTCCAGGGAAAGGACCACTTTCTCACCAGGGAAGTCAGCCTCTTAGATTGAAAAACAAAATGTTGCTTCAGGGTATCATAATCTGCAAAAGCAATGCTCGTTTGGGGGATTAGTGTTGCCTTAAATGTCCTTGAGAAACAGTCTATTAATGAAAAGCTTCTGATCTGTCTCACACTGTGCAAGGGAGTAACATAGCGACTGTTAGATGGCTCTTTTGAATGCCAGTTGCACTTAAGTATGCAAGAAAAACACTCAACAAATCCAATAGCAACAGTGTTGTTAGTAGGGGCTCTTTCCTGTTTAAATTATCCAGTCTGATAATAGTCAACCTAGGGTGGGAGAAAAGAGTTTTATGAGCTTTGGGATCATCTACATGGATCACTTACCCTGAAATGGGCAAGAAGCCACTCCATGTTATATTTACATTGCATCTTACCCTAAATGCAGGGCAAAACTGCTAAACACGGTTTTGCTCAATGTTACTTTATTTATTTCATGTCAAAAGCATTGCATAATTAATAAGTTTAAAAGTGATAAAATAAAGGAATCACAAACAGCTAAATAGTTTTAGACCAAAAGCGGGCAACAGTGACCGCATTGGCCATAGCATTAAACAACTCTTCCTCCGTACATGAGGCAGGACATTGTGGGCAAGCATACATATGAGGAGTTGTTTGTTCTGCTCCACAGTCACACAAGGTGGAGGATTCCTCCAGGTAGTGCCATCTTACCAGGTTGTCTTTTGATCTGCCCATTCCGCTTCTGAGTCTGTTCAGAGACTTCCAAATTGCCCCTTCTTGGTTAGCCCCTTGAGGCAGACCGTCATGGGGAGCCATCCAGTTGGGATTGTCTGGTTTAGCTGCCCAGAGGGATACTCTTGTTGTTGCTGGAGGAACATTAAGAGGAGTGGTGGTTCTTATGAAACTTTTCTTTGATTTGAGTCTACTGGGAGGAGGCTGATATTCATGAAGGGGATGGCTTTCACAGTGTTGGACCTTATTTCTCTCATGGAAAGAGGCTCCTCAAAGACTGAGTAAATCAAGTTGGACATCCCTTGGGCAACGTTTCTTGTAAACAGCTAGTCTTTCCAACCCAAAAGCATTGCTTTTAAACATTTTAAACATTTTAAATGTGTTTTTTCTCCACAAATGGATGAACATCAATGGTCTTTATCAAGTCCATTGTTAACAATTATGTCTATTAATATAGAAGGTTTGTCACTTGCTAAGAAAGAACTCAATGTTACTAGGTAAAGGTAAAGGTTTTCCCCTGATGTTAAGTCCAGTTCAATGCCTTTTAACATAGAACAAAGACAAGACAAACATGGCCCCCTGCAGGCCTTGAACTCATGACCTCCTGGTCAGAGTGATTCATTGCAGTGATTCATTGCAGCTGCTCTCCAGCCTGCGCCACAGCTCAAGCTGTAAAGGTTTTCCCCTGATGTTAAATCCAGTCGTGACTGACTCTGGGGGTTGGTGCTCATCTCCATTTCTAAGCCGAAGAGCCGGCGTTGTCCGTAGACACCTCCAAGGTCATGTGGCTGGCAAGACTGCATGGAGCACTGTTACCTTCCCGCCGGAGCAGTACCTATTGATCTCACATTTGCATGTTTTCGAACTGCTAGGTTGGCAGGAGCTGCGGCTAACAGCGGGCGCTCATTCCGCTCCCGGGATTTGAACCTGGGACCTTTTGGTCCGCAAGTTCAGCAGCTCAGTGCTTTAACACACTGTGCCACCAGGGGCCCCTCAATGTTACTAATATTGTGAAATTGCCTCTGGAGCAGCTCCATGCTTTAGTATATGTGTGAACAACTAGGCTGGTTTTGACTGACAACCTGTCCCAATGTTTACACAGGCCAATGTCTCTATCTTACTTCCTCCATGCTCCATAGTATGGAAAACTGGTATAGCATATACCTTTATCATTTTTCATTGTCATAGCAGTAGAGTTCCAGAAATCTTCTGGTCATTGCTTGGCATGTTTTGACCATGTTAGCAAAGGCACTTGGATGACTTGAAGAGGGAAAATCACCCCTCCTTTCCCATCATTTCAAATGGTGCAAGTGCCCTTTCAGACATCAGCAAAGCACCAAGCAATGGCCAGGAGCTCCCTGGACCTCCATGGCTGCTACCACAGGGACAAAAATGACAAAGGTAAGGTTGAGTGTCCAGTGAGGATGAACTGGGTTTGGTTTGAATGAACATTGAGGACTTCATTACTGACATTGATGTGGTCTGGAAGCAGAGTGGTATAAACACCATGGCAGAACCTGGAGCTGGCTTGAAGCAGTAATGCTTCAGACCAGCCCCGGATTTTGTGGCTCATGTATATGGGTTCTTAAAGCCTGTTATTGATCTTGGCCTACGCAGATACCTCAGTGTTTGGAAATATTGACTCACCACCATGTCCCCAGTATCATTTTCCTTGATAAACAAAGTACCTACCACATTTTTCACAAACTGTGGTTTCTAAACACATTTAAAGAGATTGCCACATAAATGCATTGCAATGGTCATTGTGGGTGTCAAAATACCATTCTTACCACACAGTAATAAAACTTTTCCCCAAACCTACCTTGTAAGCAGCTGCAAAGGTGTAGCTAAATGAAACACACAGGTCTCCTGATGCAGAAACTTGACTATCCTTTCTAAAACACACACACACACACACTCACTGTCTTCCTCCTTCCCTCCCTCTCTTATATTTTTCATTGGTACAGAAGCAGAATAAATTTGTGATTGGAACAGTTAGTTCTTATGGAGGAGCGAGTAACTTCCTGCATCTGTATTTTCTGTTTTCCTTTCCCCTCCATAATACATTAAGCTGTCTATGGGCAGAGACTGTCTTGATTTGTTTTTAGCAATGGGTAATTTTAGCAATGCTCCAGAATCCTTCCAAATGAAAACCAGGATATAAGTACATTAAATGAATAATAAGTATGAATTAGAAACTGCTAGACTTTGTGGCTGGTATCCCACCAGTAAGAAATTGGGTTTCTTTATTGCTTACTGCATTGACTGTCAGTTTTTCTTTTGAAGGAGCATGTTTTCTAGCACAGGTGTTAAATAAGACACAATCTTAAATTATAGCATTGTTTTCCAAAGAAAGAGTGCTTTGTTTTTTTCCTAAATTGCTGCAAAATTTATTTTATATCATTCTTGTGGCACTTTTATTGTTCTTCTTTACCTCTCAAGATAATAATATCTGCAAATTTATGAACCCTTGTACTGCATAATTCTCTGTGTCTCCTGTTTAAGTTATTGACATATAGCAGTTTGCTGCAAGTGATAATGATTGGCTGCAAAATTGCCAAAGTAATATAGATTTTAAAAAATAAAGTGTACCTGAAATGACAAGAACAGTATCTTTCAGTGGAAATGACACATTAATGGCTTTGGCTTGATATACTAGCTCCACATTCTAAATCTAAATTCTAAACCTGCTACTAAATGATAACTATGCCTCAATTACAAAGGTGATTATTTCTTTCACCTGAGAGAAACAGTTGAATGAATTAAAGTTATAACTGGTATTTAAGACTTCAACATGCTTGACTACAGGAGTATCTGCATGGCAAAATTGTTGCAGTTTGATAACATTTAATGACTATGGCTCAGTCCTCAATGGGAGTTATAGTTTGATGAGGCACAAGCCCTCTTTGGCAGATAAGCCTAAAGACCTTATAAAACTACATCTCCCATGAATTCATAGCATTCAACCATAGCAGATAAAGTTGTGTCACATCGATTAATTCTATAGTGTAGCTTGGAAGAAAGGAATCACCATTCATTGCATAACAGAGTACGTTATAACAAGTGTAGCTGTGATAAATCAAATTGACTTTTCAATATGTTGCTGTGGTTTCTTTCCAACACACACACACACTCGGCTCTATGCCTCATGCCATACTAACAGTTTTCAGATATATGTAAATAAAAGTTGTAGCTGATTTTTCACCAACATTGGTGACGTGTGTGTTTTGTGCATCACGATACAGACCAAGTTGACATCTCAATGCCAGTCCCATAAACCTTTATTATCATTTGGATAAGAGTTTCTCTGTGATATACAAGCAAACTGAAGCACTGTGGTCCTTTGCAAATAATAATAATAATAATAATAATAATAATAATAATAATAATAATAATAATAATAATCTTGTACCCTGATTCTTGAGGTTAGTCACATTAAATCCAATAGGGTTTACTTTTGAGCAGACCTGTTTTGGATTGTAATGTACATAACTAAACTGTTGGTTTTTTGTTTTTGTTTTTTTTTGGGGGGGGGGGTGATATCTAAACTGATGTCAAATAATACATAGTAGCCATGACTGACTATAAAAAAGTAGATTAGCTTAATTTTTTTATTCCTAATAGCTGAACAGACTCCATTGATTATGACATTTGTCTCTGAATGGGCAAATCAATGTCTGGTCTGTACTATTTACAGACAGTTCTTATGGAATGCTCTTCCAAACTGTAGACTTGACTCAATGCAGAAGACACTTTTTTTCTACCTAACTCAGAACACCAAATTATACCCCACTGCTGGTTGTGTGTAGTACCTTGAGCTTCCTACATTACTTCTGTGTGGAGATAAAACAATCCTGTAAAATAAATAATATGTATTGGAAAAGCACTTCCACAGATGTGACTGGAGGGGATTGGTTTTAGGCTCGAAAATTCCCTCCTAAGGGAGACTAGAATGGCTTTCTCCACATCATCCTTCCATCAGTAAGTGAAGACCTTCTCACTCAACTGAGGACACATTCAGACAGGTGCTAAAATGCACACCCTCCCACTTCATCAAGTTTGGCATCCAGCTGCTCAAAATGAGCTCTGGTAAATACCCTCCTGAGGTGTTTAGGAATTTCTGTCTTTAGATACTTGGCTTTTTGGAAAGTACGTTTAAAACAGCTTAACCATTTCAATGAGTCAGCTTTACTCAGGGTAGCAGTGTCTTTTTGGCCTTCTTGACCAGCTGGATACGATGGTCAAACACGGAAGGTTTAATCAAGTTCCATACAACAATTGATTTTGTATTTGTGGAGCATCAGAGGTGGAGGATATCACACATGTACTGTTCGGCTGTGAATTGTATAAGAAAGAGAGAGACCAATGCCTTGGGCCATACATTATTCACAAAACACACTGGGACCCACATATTAAAATTTCATTTTTGTTGGCCAGTCAGAATCCTAAAATAACACACAAAACAGCCCTTTTCCTATTCAAAGCAACAAAGCTGAGAAATGCATATTTGGACTCAATTGGGGTAAACTGTGGAGGTGATGCAGATATTTGACCTGAACGGGATCTTGTTAACAGCTTGTTTATTTTAACTTCTTTTGTATCGCGGGTTGTATGTTGCATGTATGTCTATGTGTTAAATGTTTTGATACGGCCGATGGGCTAATCAATAAAATGTGATTGATTGATTGATTGAAGTGTGGCATCCAGATGACGTCCCACAGAAAAGCAATTACATTCGCCACAAAGCAGAAAAACCCTGCTATGTGATGAGATAATTTGATAATGGGTTTGATCTGCGTCTTCTTGAAAGGTGCAAGTCAAACCCATTATTTCCGCTGTCTGGACTGTTCCCTCAGAAGTTCTGGACTTCTGAGGGGATAGTCCATACAGCGGTCCTGCGTTTCTCTTGGCTAAATCAGCTCAGAAAATGGCCAGGGCACCAATCCCCACCCCAAATCCCGTCAAAAAACTCTAAAAAAAGAAAATCACCAGGAGCCATTTCGCTACCCCTCCCACCTGAAGGAACATATCTATGATGCCTGAAAACATAGGGAGGTGGCCCAAATCGCTCCTTTTTTCAGTCGTCATTGCTATGTTACTTCAGGCAGGAGGATTAGCGAAATGGCTCCCAGTGGGTTTCCTTTTTATTTTTGAGTGGGTTTTTATGGGGGGAGGGGGTTTGATGGCCACATATTATCCTGGAAATATTTGGGATGGCATGTGGACAGCCAACAAGCAAAGCTCATTTTCCCCCTGCCTTTGTGGATTTAAACCCTAAATCCACCCCGAAGTGGGTTTAATGTATGTGTGGAACTTTTGATGGTAGAAAACTTTTAAGGAATGTGCTTGTAAGAGGCTGCTGTATTGTTTAAAAATGGCAAGGGTTTTAAATTGTTTTTATCTTTTATAAGTGTATGTGATAGATTATTGTGATGACATTAACATTTTATTACTATTTTAATGTTGACTTTGTAGTTTTTGTAACTATGCTGCAATCACTTTCATTTATCAATTTACTTGAGTCCTAGTATCGGAGGAAAGGAAATAAAGTTAATAATTGATAATAAAGATAATAAAAAGCAGTAATAACATAGTAGATAAACATGGATTTGTAGCACTTTCATGACATCGTAAACCTGCTGCGAAGTCTTATTTCACTCTGCTTAAGATGTGAAGCGCACTGAGTGATACCCATTTCAGAGAACTCTAATATGATCAAAACCGAGGTGCCAGTTTAATGATGGCAGATAATTTTGGAGGGGGGGCTGAGACCAAGGAAGAGGGAAATAAGTATTCATTAATATTTGACTTCTACTGTTGACTGAAGAAGAATAACTAGGTTGCAAATAAGCCACTATCACCTAAAGAGACTGCTGGGAAAACGTGACCTCGCAGACTTTTTGGACTGCAACTGTCATTGGGTTATTACTCTCATCATTGGCTATAGTGGATGTGCAGATGGAAGTTACACTCCAACAACAGTTCCTGCAGCTGCCTACCTCTGCTTTCAAGAGTATATAAACTTATATCCCAACCAGCTGGTGGAAATTCTGTCTTGATTGACAGATGACTCATAGGAGGCTGCCTAGAAGAGCTGTTCTAGCAGCACTCTTAGCAGCAGCTAATAAAGCTGGTTGAAGAAATGCCAGAAGTAAAAAGAGAAAGAGGAAAGGCATCAGCAATAGACCATAGACACATAGGAGATAATACTGTACATCATTAGGAGAGTTTCTAAGTATTTATGTATAAAACAATTCTTTGACTATGCTTTGTTTCTTGTTGCAAGCCACTCTGAGGCTTTGTGCTAAAATTGCTCTCCAAGTACTGTTCAGTGTTTAGAACCAAAAGCTTCTTTCAAGGACATTATTCTTTGTGCAATCCTTTAGGAGTTCTGACTCAACTACAGGAGAGAGAAGGGGGAGGGAAAGAGAGAATGTAGACATACAACCAACCACATGCATCACTCACCATCCACATTGTTGAGACTGGAAAGCAGCAGTTGATGAGACTGAGCAGCGGGTGCAAATGCACACAAGCTGAATCCACATATAAACTCAGCAGGCCTGAACAGTGGGGAGTCTCAATCAAACACACTGGTAATATATGCAGCACTGGGTCTCTGTGTCTCAGCAGCAGTATGAGTAGCAAAATTGCCAGACCTGTGGATTTCACTCATTCTTTACCGCTGACTTGAAGCATTTATTTTGCTTCTTGTGACTTGAGGATGGGAAACTTCCCTTCTTATCTGATGTACATTTCACTTTCACTTGGTGCCAACTGCTTCTAGCCAGAAAATGAATGCAGCTTCACCTGCTGTGCTGCTCTTGTGCCTGCTATGGAAGAAGGCAAGGATGATGCCTGATAATGCTTGGCACCACAATGCTGCTGAGGGGTTTAAGTTGACTTAAAAGGGACATTTTAAGCCGGTTCCTTTCTGACATTGATCACCTGGTCTCACTGAGTTCAAATGAGATGGATCTGAATATGAGACGTGGGATAGCAGTGTTTTGAAGACCAAGAAGTATTATGGGTTTTTTTTAATCTGGTGTAAACTGGACTTATTTATTTATCACATTTATATCCTGCCCTTCTCACCCTGAAGTGGACTCAGAGCAGCTTACATGAGTGGGATTATTCCATGCCCGAACAACAACTAAAATTAAAAGGAATTAAACAACAATTTAAAACAACATATGTAAACATTAGATGACTATTGTGCCTAGATTCAAAGCCGGATAATAGATAATAATGTTCATCAATCCAAAGCCAATTCCAACTATATTGTACAGATAATTATTCTGGGCCAAATATTTGCTCCCAAAGCCAATTTTTCACTTGTATGCAAAATGACAGGAGGAAAGGGCCCAATCTAATACCACTAGGGAGGGAGTTCCACAGCCGAGGGGCCACCACTGAGAAGGCCCTGTCTCTTGCCTCCACAAGTCTCATTTGTGATGGTGGTGGGACTGAGAGCAGGGCCTCTCCAGAAGATCTTAACCTCCATGGTTGTTCATAGAGGGAGATGCATTCAGACAGATACATTGAGCCAGGGCTGTTCAGGTCTTTATAGGCCAAAGACAGCCTGAATTATGCCCAGTTAAGGCAATGGGAGCAGATTTAGCAAAACCAGGGAAACAAGTCCTATTAAGGGACAATCGGGTTTCACCTCATAGGTGAAGGTAAAGGTTTCCCCTGATGTTAAGTCCAGTCATGTCTGATTCTGGGGGTTGGTGCTAATCTCCATTTCTAAGCCGAAGAGCCGGCATTGTCCGTACACACCACCAAGGTCATGTGGCCAGCATGACTGCACAGAGCACCATTTGACTGCATGGAGCGCTGTTCACCTCATAGTACATTCTAATTATAGTCATTCATAACTTAGACATTTAGAAGGCTGGCTCTAGCTAATTTCAAGTTGTGTTCTCACTCCTGTATAGATACATGATCCATCTATTGTGGTTGTGATGAGATTTCCCTCAACCGATATCCAGCATCTAGGTAGATGAAGAGTTATATCCTTTCCCTATCTCAGTGAAATGGGTCTGCTATGGGTAGATAGTTGACTTGCTTGTTTTTATGCCTAGGTTGGCTTCAGAAGAGATTCTGAATATTGATCACTGACCATAGTTTAATATTTCTGATGACATACTAGGTTCAGTGACTTGCCTTCAGAGACCATTGGGGGATGTCAGAGTGATGGTTGTCAAGTAGGTGGGGTGAGGGGACATGCACTGTCCCCTCCTGCTATTTGAAGTATAACATGGCTTGACTCCACAGGTTTTCTGTATTCATTTAGGAGGTAATGAGTTTGGTCTTTGGGGTAGGCTTATACAGGCCAGGGGAGATCTAGCAATGATTAAAAGATACTAATCTGGGAGTGTTCTAATGTAGTCTGTCCTAGACAGACTACATGAGGGAGGGTGAAAATGATCTCCAGTGTCTGGCCAGGGTCTGAATTAAGATCCAAAAGGAAATAAAAGTACACCATGGCCCAGGGCTTCAGTATATTTTCAACACCCAGACATTAGACTTAAGTATTCTGATTTGTATGAAGGCAATGAGATACACCTGTCTGATATGGAGCTGAACAACATTACTCATGACCTGCTGGTAACATGATTGGGTATGGGAGCTAAGGAATAGTCTTGTTCACGTTGATGGAGGTTAGTGCAATAAGGGGTAAGAAATGCTAAGTGATTGATGCCCTGTGGACATCTTTTGGGTTGAAAGTAGGTTTCTTCTTACATCTAGGGTTTGGGTGGGGTTTTGGTGTTGGAATAGGAAAATCCTATGGGAGCAGCCCTAATTTGCCTGGCTTGGAGATTCATGGCCTAGGAAGATCTTTCAAGTCAAGAATTACTGGCTGATCAGTAGCATTACAGATACCACAAGGGTCTGAGTACTCACCCTTGACAGCTGAAAAGAAAGCCTGCAGATGACCCTTGCCTCAGCAGAATTCCCAACTTGGTAAACCTCAATGCAAGTGGAAGATGTACTAATAGATAAATTGTTACATTTTCCCCAAGGGTATGATGTGGTGCTATCCTCCAAAGTCCCTTCACAATCAATGCAACCCCGAACCCCTGGTAATTATCTATTCCTGTCCTAGAATCACAGATTACATACCTTTATTTTACTGAAGATAGTGGCAACCTCCTATGCAAGTACTACCTAGACTTGACCTTGCTTAGGTACCAATATCAGATAGGACCAGTTAGAATATGTGTATAAATTCCTGCGCAACTACCAATGTCAGTGCTGATTTGGATTGGTGCTTCTTTTTGTTCTTTAACAGGTTCTTCACCTTGAACACCAGTAGGACAAGTAGGTACACCATGATTCTCTTCACCTATGCCTTTGAAATCTACTTTTCAAAAATGGCCAATGCAAATGGAAAGTGTTTTCATTTCAGATGGATGTTTTTTTTAAAGACAATTTTATTTTTATCTAGGCTAAAAGGAATTTGAATCCTTAAAAATGAATGTGAGATAAATGGGAAGCGACAGATTTTCTACTCTCTAGAAATTGTGTGTGTGATAGTAGCCTTAAAGTCCTTTCCTAGATCTTTGCTCTGGGAATATCTCCTTTTCTCACTATCCTGTTATTTCTACCTGTCTATGCTCATTAACAGAAAATTTTCCCCTTTCAGAAATCTTCTGTGCCTTAAGTATCATACTTTGACTGGCTCTCTGCCATCTGGCTGATGATGGCATGATATCTTAAAATCTGCTATCAGTGCCCTTTCCAGCATAGAGGTTACTGCCACAGCTAGTCTCTCTTCAATTTTGTTTATTTTCTTTGCTAATGGGGTAAGACTTCCTTGTGCTGACATTTTGGTTAGGCAGTCTGACTCAGAAAGAAAGGCTTCCCTGTCTATATGATTTTTGTGGCTAATGTAATATAATACTTGACTTTCCAAGGAGGAATGAGGGAGGGAGAAAAATCTCAATGTCAGGATCCAGTTTGAGTTGTCAGCATTAATAAGTATACCCACCATGTTCAATGTGGCTAAATTTTCCCCTCCTTTATCCTGTCTTCTGCCTGACTCACGTGTCACACATATCACTGAAAAAAAAAGCTATTCTCACACCATTTCTCCCTTATATTTTGACTCTTTTTCTGCAGCCTATTACTGGTGGTGATTGCTTTCTTTTAGCTTCAGGGACTATCTGTATGCAAGGATAGATAACTCATCCCCTCGGGCAGGGATGCAGAAGATAGGACAGGATAGTGAGGAAAATGGGGATGAAAATTACCTGCCTTGTGGGGGTCTCTTACCCAGAAAGACATAAAGGTTTCAGTAATCATGGCTAGATGTTTTAATTGCTTAATTCCATTATTATAGTTCCTGAATGCCATCCTCTCATTTATCCAGTATTATTAGCAATTATGCTGTTAGCAGAAGCCCTTCATGTACTAGTCAGTTCTTCAGAGAGCATGTTCTGTGGGAGAGTCAGGGATAGCTAAAAATATCACCAGAGCTGGGATATGTCCAATATATTGGTGGCGTTCATTAATATACTGTAAGAAAAAGGAGGAAGGTCAGAGGCAAGACAGGTGAGTTTGAAGAGCCCACATTTACATTGGCAGTAATGTGGAGTGCAGCCGGAGAAGGAGTAGGAAGAGCAAAAATGGAGGCTGGATCAGTGGCTTCTACTTCCCACTTGCCCTCCAAACACCAGTCTTCATCCTTACCTGTCAAGAAACAGTTTAAGAATAGCACCTTCCCATTTAAGAAGGAGAAGAACGGGGGGGGGGGGGGGGGTTAAAGAAATGTCTGGTTTGGTACATGAATAAACATTTTCCTAGCCCAGATTTTCCCTTCTCTTCCTGGAAAAGAGCCAGGAAAAAAAACAAAAAGGTTGGTCCTTGAGGACTTAGCAGATTCTGCAAGTCCCCCCCCCCCCCCCGCCCACACCGACTTGTTGCATGTGTTCACTCTAATTTGAGACCAGTGAGGGAAAAATATTCACATTGGGATGTGGATCCTTAATGATATACAGGAAGCCTCCAAGTTACGAACAGCTCACCCTGTTCTTAACTATGGGTTGTTGATAAGTCATGTTTGTAACTTGGGGACTGCCTGTATTGGTTTGAACTGGAAGGTGAGGATGGCTGCTTCTGGTGTGCCAAAAATTCTCTTCCATAAGTTAGACCGTTTCCATTCAGTTTTGAAAGAAATTGGGTGCCAACATAATAATAATAATAATAATAATAATAATAATAATAATAATAATAATAATAATAATAACAACCAAAAATACAGACTGTGCAAGGAAGCTGACGAAACCATTGATCATATCCTCAGCTGCTGTAAGAAAATCGCTCAGACAGACTACAAACAGAGGCACAACTATGTGGCCCAAATGATTCATTGGAACTTATGCCTCAAGTACCACCTCCCTGCAGTAAAGAACTGGTGGGATCACAAACCTGCAAAAGTATTGGAGAATGAACACACAAAGATACTGTGGGACTTCCGAATCCAGACTGACAAAGTTCTGGAACACAACACACCAGACATCACAGTTGTGGAAAGAAAAAACGTTTGGATCATTGATGTTGCCATCCCAGGTGACAGTCGCATTGACGAAAAACAACAGGAAAAACTCAGTCACTATCAGGACCTCAAGATTGAACTTCAAAGACTCTGGCAGAAACCAGTGCAGGTGGTCCCAGTGGTGATGGGCACACTGGGTGCCGTGCCAAAAGATCTCAGCCGGCATTTGGAAACAATAGACATTGACATTATTATCTGCCAACTGCAAAAAGCCACCCTACTGGGATCTGCACGCATCATCCGAAAATACATCACACAGTCCTAGACACTTGGGAAGTGTTCGACTTGTGATTTTGTGATTCAAAATCCAGCATATCTATCTTGTTTGCTGTGTCATAATAAAATAATAATAATAACTTTATTTTTATATCCTTCCTCCATCAGGGACTTGGGGCAGCTTACATGAGGACAAGCCTGATCTGACAAAGATTAAAACCAAACATAGATTAAAACATATATCAATAAAATCAATGACATTACAACAAGACAATAACATAAAACAACATCATCTCTACATCATCAGTTTCATGATTTCCTTCTTTCTGTTGAAATTGTCCACATGCTTGTGGATTTCAGTGGCTTCTCTGTGTAGTCTGGGATTTGTGGTTTGGTGAGGCACCAGCCTTTTGTGGCATAGAAGACTAAAGATCTTGTAAAATGAAAATGCTCATGATTTCGCACCATTTAGCCATGGCAGGTAAAGTGGTGACAAACTGCATTAATTCTACAGTGTAAATACACCTGAAGTCATAATACACATATTTATATATTGCTGTCATAATGTTTACTAAGAACAAAAATTCTAACAGTCCTTCATTGGTGGGTTTCATAAACTTTAAGCCTTGTCTAAATTGCTCAATGCATCCTGAGAGCATACCTGGAGCCCCAGGTATGCATTGGGATCACTACTGCTGAATCTTTGACCACAATAAATGCCATTCTTTCTGGCAACACCATCACATTTCTGATCACTTTCCATCTGTGGTTTCACCAGCATCCTCAGCAAGTCTATGGCAGGAAGCTGCTTGTAGCAAGTAATGCAGTCCATTAGAGGGGTAGACAGTGGATCAGGCTGGATCTAGCCCAATCCAGTTGTCCACATCTCCAAAACTCTAAGAACACTCTGGACTTTTTTGAAAGCTTCATAAAACCAATTTCTTCTTGAGACACATTAATTCTGAATGCAGCATTTCTGCTGCAAATTTGACTGTATATTGCCTGGACTACCCATAGTAACTGAGAAGTGAATCCAATTTATTTTGGTTGTGTAGACACAGCTTTAGTCATGAAGGTCTCTTGTTTTCATTATAAAATCAACTCTCTACCATTATGAAGCCTCCTTGACTTTTCAGACTTTAAAGTCAGGGGAAAATGTCATGTAATTACACTTCCCCAGTAGCTTCTTTGAGTTCAGTCAGGAAGTATATGCAGCCAAGGAGTGATGAATAGATATGTGATAGAAAGAACAGCACAATGCTCTCAGCTAGAGATATAACCCTTCACTGTCATACATATAATTTTACATTGTTTTCTCTAGCTATGTGAAATTTACAAAGGAATTAGTGGGGGTTTTTTTTGGGAGGGGGCATATCACATTTTTTCATATTTCAAGATTTTTTGTAAAAAATATATATTTGCATAAAGAGAGGGACCTTAAGAAACTGAAAAAACTGAGCTAGTTGGAACATGTACCTAATTTTGACAGTTTCTGAACTCATCTGACCTACCCCTCAGACTAGCTTTGGGGTGGTTTCATTAGATTTCCAATTAAAGCCCTCCCCAAACTTATATGCTGAATGCCTTTATCTGATGTGTACTTTAATAAGTCAGCCTCATTATTTCTTCTAGCTTCTTTCATATGGTGCCATCTTGTAGCATTAATCATACAGCAGAATGCTCAATTATTGGAATTTTGCTTCTAATCAAGGATACTGGATAAGAAAACGAACTAGTTGAAATATTAGCAAATGCAAGTTGAGAAGACAAAAACAAATCTCCTTGCATGAGATCCACTGCTTATTTAATGTGAAATCACTACCAGGTCAAAATAAAAAATTTCAACACTGCAGATCTTTACAGCATAATATGCAGAAGGAAATGAATGGTTTTTCCTCATTAATGCTAGTGTAAGAAGAGGAAATAATGACCCTTAATATGTAAATAAAAGACTATTGATATTTTTAACCATCAGGTGTTTGCTTTTGGGCATTGTTTCATTTATGCATTTTTTGATTATTTATTCTAATCACATTTAAAAGATACGTAATTTTTGATTGACATTAGGGTTACCATTGGAAATAAAGTTGTGCAACTGAAGATAGATTGGCCAATGTTGATTGTATGAGGCACAATATCTGCTGAAATTCTTTTTTCTATACACTATTAAAAGGATATGAACCCTCACTGTTATTTCACCTAGTAAATCTAGTAGTCTATTTTCCCCTCACTTTTTAGTGTGTTTTCATTCATTAATTATGAAGTATTAATTATATTTGAGATACAGTGTTCCCTCACTACTACGCAATTCACTTTTTGCGAACTCGCTGTTTCGCGTTTTTTTAATAAACACTAAATTAATAGTATAAATCATAAAATAATATTATAAATCCCTCTTTCTACTGCCTTCCTAAGAACAAGCCTAAGGAAGGAAGGAAAGAGAAGCCAAAGAGAGAGAAAAAGAGGCTGAAGCAGCTTTGTTTTCGCCTCATAAGGCAATGGCAGTGGCAGGAGTGCGAGGAGGGGACAAAGATGCTACTTGTAAACAACACAAATATAGCGACCCTACTTCATGATTTTTCACTTTTTGTGGGTGGTCCTGGAACGTAACCCCTTGTGATACATGAGGGAACGCTGTATATTAATAAAGGCTATGTTCTTTTATGAACATTTGTATTTGAATATTTTCAGAATAAATGAAAGTGGAAGTAGAGCACCTATATTTCCATCTGCACCAGGTCAAACTACAACTTTTGAATATTGATGGAAAGTTCCAAACATAGAATCTTCTTTCTTCTAGTTAGAGGTATTCAGAATCCTTCAAAGGCTATTTTAAACCCTGACTGTGATGTTTTCTAACTATGTGAAAGATTCTAGGCATATTCAGACTAATGGAGGAGATTTCTATATCCACACTTTCTACACAACATGTGAAGAGCTGTGGGAAGAAGCTGATGACATTGTTTGAATGCATAGGGAAAGCTACAACTTTCACAACACTGGCTTAGAATTTTGAGAATAATCATTTTTAAAAATCCAAGATCTTCCAAGAGCTTATCTACATGGGACACATATGGCAATGCTGCTGCAGAGTGGGGTATTCTGGGTTAGAGCCACTGAAGTCCACATAGCCTACTGCTCAACTGGGTCAATGGCTAGTGAGTGTCTGCACTTTGTGACGCTAGGCCGCCCCAGTGCTGAAATAAAGATAGATGCCTTTAAACTTTGGTGCTGGAGGAAAATCCTGAGAGTGCCTTGGACCGCAAGAAGATCCAACCAGTCCATCCTCCAGGAAATAATGGTTGGCTGCTCACTGGAGGGAAGGATATTGGAGTCAAAGTTGAAGTATTTTGGTCACATCATGAGAAGACAGGAAAGCTTGGAAAAGATCATGATGCTGGGGAAAATGGAAGGAAAAAGGAAGAGAGGCCAACCAAGGGCAAGATGGGTGGATGGTATCCTTGAAGTGACTGGCTTGAACTTGAAGGAACTGGGAGAGGCAATGGCCGACAGAGAGCTCTGGCGTAGACTGGTCCATGAGGTCACAAAGAGGTGAAAATGACTAAACGAATGAAGAAGAAGAAGAAAGAAGAATAGCCCTTAACCTGAGTGATCGCCAATAAGGCTTCAGGAAGACTTCTGCCTGGTCTCTGTATGGAGGCACTTCACAGCCTGCTTTCTTGACAAGCTTGTCATCAGTCCACTACCCTGATATACAGGAGGGAAAGAATTTTCACAAGAGCTAATTCTTTCTTACTGGCAAACCCATCTCAAAACTAAGGAAACCATAATATTGTTCAGCCCGAATGTTATATACTGAGGAAAGCTCTTGCTTTGGGTTTGACTTTTTTTTTTTTGGTTTTTATGTTTTTGTTTTTTAAAAAAAGAATGATTGGAACACAACCGACATCTGATAACATTTATATTAATGGCAAAAGGTGTTGCAAGTTTTCACCCATTTCAATCATGCACTACTTCATCCAGTAAATGAAAAACTTGCTTGTCAGAAACTCAGGAGGGAGACTGGCTTTCTTCCAAGGAAATTTATGTTTCTTGACAGCCTCATTCCTGCTTTACTTGCTGAGGTTTTTGAATGCATTTGAAATGGAGTTGCATTGGGGGGGGGGGTGTTGATAAGAGACCTGCAGAATCCTCTTCCACCTTGATTTTTAACAGCATTGAAAGAAGGCTTTCTTCAGTTTTACCTTCATTATGAAATGCCTTCCGGCACAACTGCAAGGCTCCCATGCCCACTAACCATTCTATCCAAGCTGGAGGAACCCCTCAGGACAAAGTGCTAATAATCTGTTTTTTGAAAAGATACAAAGAGAGAGAGAGGAGCATATTCTTGATGAGAGAAACAGCAAGGTTTACTACACATATGAAAACAAATGTAAGAATGTGTATAGGAAGAATAAGTTATTTATAAGTGTAAGTGTATTTCATTTTTATTTTATTTCTACAAAGGAACTCATATTACCATTTTGAGTTGTTGCTATTCCATTTATATAGGAATGCTAGTAAATTAATTAGCTGATCTCTCTTTATATTTCCATACATTGGTATATGGGTAAAGCTAGACCTCTGAAGCAAGCAAGAAGCAAAGTCCCATTGTTTTAAAATTAGGCATTAAATCAATTTATCCTAAGACTGGGTTTCCATTTATTTGGGGGATCCTAGATTGTGTCCTGTTGGCATAGGAGAGGAGGCAAAGAGCTGATATCCATTTCATGCCTAGCAGAGCCATATTTTCTATCCGTGTTGTTATGGGTCACGTTGGTAACTCCACTGACAGAGGCAGGACTGGTGGTTGGCCCAGAATAAAGGATAATCAATTTGGCCAATCAACAGCATTTTAAAATGAACTGTTACCTGGTTCTCATTTTCTTTTGGTACCTAGCACCCCCACCTCCTTTATATGTTTTCAGCTGTAGTACAGTTAATCAGAAATCTTTTAAAATTGGTTTTGATCAATATTACTGACTTAAGATTTTTCCTTTACTATTTTCTTCCATTATTTTCACACCAAATGTAAAGGTGAGGTAGGTGTTCAGACAATGAGTCACCAATGTGTCTTCCATCAAGTTTTACAGGCACCTTGGTATAAATCTATTGCTTTGTCTATGACATCCCACTGGCTGCGATGCATAATTTATCATATAGCTTTCTAAATATTAAAACCTTCAGAACAATTTAACCAGTTCATTCAAGAGTGCTTTTGATCAGACAAAAGTTAATTTTAATGAAGAAAAATCCCATTAGAGATTCACTTCCAGCTGTACAAACTCCTTGGGTCTTCACAGGTATTTGGGGGGGGGGGGGGGAGAGAGAGAGAAAGAGAGAAAGAGAGAGAGAGAGAGAGAGAGAGAGAGAGAGAGAGAGAGAGAGAGAGAGAGAATGAAGAGAGGCAGCAAAGAATTTGGAAAATGCCCTGTGTTCATTTTAGAAAGTTGAAAATCGAGTTCCTTTTATTTTCTTTTTGTTTTTCTCAAAAGAGAATTTGATATTGAAGTCCTCTCTCTCTCTCTCTCTCCTTCCATCCTTCCCCCTCCCCCTCCCCCTCCCCCTCTCTTCCTCCCTCTCATTCTCTCTCTCTTTTTTTCTGGTTGCTGAATACTGTTTGTCTATCTGTCCCTCTGTCTTCTGTATAACAGCATGTATATATCACTTGATTTTCCAAAATGAATCTCGGAACCACTCTTCAGCATGTTCTGAATCAATTATATCTCTTAATGGTTGCATTATGTGATGGAATAATTTAATCACCAAACATAGCATTATCCATACAAAATTGTTTCTGCAACATTTGAATTCATCACAAGCAGAGCCAAGTTTCTAACAAGAAGAACCATGGAATGATGTATTGGTTAACAGTTTTGGACTAAGATTTGAGGGATTCAGGTTTCAAGTCTGCATTAAGACATGAAGCTCACTGAGAACCCATCTATACAGACCACAAAATCCAGGACTGGTCCATAGAATTATAGAATCATAGAATAGTAGAGTTGGAAGAGACCTCATGGGCCATCCAGTCCAACCCCCCGCTAAGAAGCAGGAAATCGAATTCAAAGCAGCCCCGACATATGGCCATCCAGCCTCTGCAAATGTCCAAAACATTAATGCTTCAAAGCAGCACCAGGTTCCATAATGGTGTTTATACTACTCTGCTCCCAAACAGCATCAGCTGTGGAAGCAGAGTTCTCATTGTCTATTGGGGCCAAATCAGTTATGGTCCCACTGGACTATCACTTTTTTCTTTGTTGTTTTATGTCGCTATAGCAGTGGTTATGAAGCTCCAGAAAGCTCTTGGCTGTTGCTCAATGACTTTGTCAGTGTCAGTAAAGGCATCTGTACAGCTTGGGGAGGAGAGAGGAGGGGAAAAGAAGGAAGTGATCCCCTCTGTCCCCACAGGCATGTTTACTTACATTGGCCAAGATATTGAGCAATTGTCAGACGTTTTCTACAGCTCTGTGGCCATTGCTATCATGACAAAAATGACAAGGGTAGGTGTCACTCCATTTTCCCTCTGCCATGGAGAGTATGATAGCAGCACTGGTCAACATTAGTGACATCAAGGCTGGTTTCAATTTAGAACCTGCACGGTGGGCAGGGTGACCCCATGTGTCAGGTATACACCAAGGAGTGATGTCTCGTCTACTTTGGGGTATATGGCACATAGAGATGGGCCTTAAGTGATTTTCAGGCAGTACTACCACCTCAATCTGAGCTGCCTCACAAAGCCATATTAAGGTGATAACTCTCATGGTGTGCCTTGTTCACGCTCACACTGATAGTGAATATCCAAACCATACACAGAGAGTTCTTTAATCAAAGCCTAAATCAACAATCCCAGTGCCAGTAAGTCCGTGTCCATGTTCTGAGGTCAATCAAGCCACTAAGTATTTATTATTTATTTATTTATTTACAGTATTTATATTCTTCCCTTCTCACCCCGAAGGGGACTCAGGACGGATCACATTATACACACATAGGGCAAACATTCAATGTCCATATACACATAGAACTGAGACAGATACAGACGGACGCAGAGGCAATTTAACCTTTTCCTGAGGGGATGTTCGATTCTGGCCACAGGGGGAAGCAGCTGCTTCATCATCCACTCTGACCGCACTTCCTCATTCCAACATCGTAAATTAGTTAAATTTGCCTCCCCACTTTTTATAAGTGGTACCTTATCTCCTATTTGATAGATGCAACTATCTTTCGGGTTGCTAGGTCAGCAACAAGCAGGGGCTATTTTTAATTTTTAATTGATGGGTGCTCACCCCGCCACGGGCTAGCCTCAAACTCATGACCTCATGGTCAGAGTGATTTATTGCAGCAGGCTGCTCACCAGCCTGTGCCACAGCCTGGCCCCAGTATAACTAATTGTATGACAGGATTCAAAGTACTTAAGTCCAGATTCAGCCCAGGGTTCACAAAGCCAGTCACACAACAAGTTCAGAATAACACCATCCAGCAAGACATTGCCCTTAGAGACAAGACTGCAAACTCAATAGTCTTTTAAGATAAGGCCACTGGTGTTGCTTGTGGGTAGCCTGTTTCTCAAATAACCTGGCAGACTTGCATAATTGAGCTTGCTCTCTGGAAACCGAACATGAGAAGGAGAAGGAGTTAAACCTTCAGCAGCCTGCCCTGAAGCTCTGGCTTCTGCTTGCTCCTCCTGCTGGGACGTGGTGGCAAGGCAACTGCTAAGGGTTCTCCTTTTGCTGCTACTACACTCTGCTGTGCAAGCTGCTAAAGGATGTTGGCCTGGAACTCCAACTATTCATCCTCACTGTCAGAGCTCTTACTTAGTGGCTTATTTGACCTCAAAACATGGAGAGGAAGAGGTGAAAGCCAACCTGTGTCTCCAGGCCACCTTAGCCTGGGATATATGGGATGACAGTCAGTGCCTGCACTGTCAAAACTCAGGGAAAGCCTGAATCCTGGTGCAGGATCCAGTCTTTCCCCTGAGATATTTTAACCCAGGTCCAGCTGCATTAAGCATCTTCCCCTGGGGTTAAACAACAGTAGCCACCCATGGGCAGATCCATTCCACAAATTCAACCTAAATGGAAATAGAGGAGCTGCGATGATGCAGTGGGTTAAACCCTTGTGCCAGCTGAAGTGCTTACCTGGAGGTTGGGTTGTGTACCTGAAGGTTGCCAGTTCAAATCTACAAGATGGGGTGAGCTCCCATCTGTCAGCTCTAGCTTGCAGAGACATGAGAGAAGCCTTCCAGCAGGATGGTAACACATCCAGGCATCTCCTGGGCAATATCTCTGTAGATGGCAATTTCTCCCACACCAGAAGCGACTTGCAGTATGTTCTCAAGGTGCTTCTGACATGATAAAAAAAACCCTAAATGGTCAGTGTAGATGGGGCCAATGTTAAGAGAAACAAGCACACATCTTAGTAACTTTTTACATTCTCAATCAAGAAAAAAAAAACAGTGATTCCTAGTTGGTAGTTTATTTCATATTCTTATTTCTCATTGAAAATGATAAATGGTTTGAAACTAGGGGGAAAACTCTTCCTAGTTTTGTATTTCTGTGTTCACTTAATTAAACAGAATGTCCATGGAGTGAACCATCAGTGGTAAAATGGCAGAAAATTAAATTATTTGTTGCTTGTTTGATATCTTTAATCCTACTTCCAATTTCATATGCTGCTGAATATAACAAATCAATGTTAATGTCTTTTTATAGAATTGATATTTTTCCATTAACATGTATAAAACAATAAATCCTTTAGAAGATTCTTTATCTCTTCTGACACTTTCCCCCCTCTTTTAATGTATGGCCTTGTAAAAGAAGGGAAAAAGAAATATAACCCTGTAAAAAATATGATGTCCCTATTACTCATGTAAACTAGGGGATGCTAATATTGCTTAGAAGATTCCTAAATTAGAAGATATCTCTCCATCTGATGAGACCATCTTTTCAGGCTAAAATAATAATTGCTGAGACAAGCAGTAATTAGCAGTGATAAATTTAAGAACTAGCATTTTAATGTAAAGATTAATTTTTGAAATACTGAAAGTGTAAATCTCTACTGTGCTTAAAAAGAATCTCAGGTTACTCTACAGACTTTATGAAATACTTGTTTCTAGGTCTGAGCACAAATCATTGCCCTTTTACCCTTAATTCCCCAAAACATGCTATAAAATCATAGGGAATTGAAGCATCTACTGAAATTCAAAGCCAGTTGACCTCCTTTTCTTCTTTTTATCTAAACAAACCAGATCTGTGGCCCATTCACAATCTAGCATTATAGAGTTATCATTGCACTTTAGTTACCATGGTTCTGTCCAGCAGAATCCTGGAATATGCAGTTTAGAGACAAAACATGCTATTCCATGGTGTTCAATAAAACCTATTGTCAAGTACATATTCTCTAATCAGATAATTTAATTAGTGAAACAATTTTAGAGGAGTAGCAGTTTGGCTGAATCACTCTTTCTTTCAATCCGTAAAAATATAGAGAGGTAGAAAGAGGAAAGACAGCTTGCAATACTACCATAATAACAATAATAATAACTTTATTTTTATATCCCGCCTTCATCTCCCCGCAGGGACTTGGGGTGGCTAACATGTTAAGCAACTTACCTACTGTTATTACTTGTATGTGTAATTTTATTGACAAATTGGGTCCAATCTCAGAACACAACAATGAATTGATTTCATCAAGTTAAAGGGTCAAAGGAGAAGCAATCTTTGGTCGCATCCAGACAACTCATAAAATGCACAAGCTCCTGGATTTTTATGTGGTGTGTCCAAATGACACCTCAGGTAAAAACACATTTCTTCACCACAAAGCAGGAAAACCCCATTGCATAATCTATTGCTAAATAACTGCACCCAGTCTATGGACATATATCCTTTTGGCAAATGTGAATCTCCATGATATGTGAAGGCCACCTTTTGAAAACCACAAGTCAAGAAAAACATGACTTTGTTAGAAGTCAACTCTTTGAACAAGTGACATTCATAAGCATTCGTGTAATGGCACACATGTAACTCAGCTGTTAAACTGAAGAACCATGTCTTTAAACTGCCAATGATAAAGGCATGCCACTACAAAAATATATTTGGTTAGCAGAGTTTTTAAGATTTTATTTTTGCAGTTGCAGTTGCCCAAAAGATATACACTCCCTTAAAACCTCTTATTTAAAATATGCACTCAAAGATTAAAAAAAACAAAGTCTTATTTGAAAAATATTTTGTTTACTCATAAACATCTTGTACTAATTCACTTTACAGGCAAATTTCTTATTGAAGTTCAGTTACAAATAGGATATAAGGACCACCAAACGCAGCGCACAAACACGAGTCAAAGAACACGAAAGGCACTGCAGACTAATTCAACCAGAGAAATCAGCCATAGCAGAGCACTTGATGAACCAACCTGGACACAGTAAATTATTTGAGAACACAGAAATGCTTGACCACTCCAACAACTATCATGTCAGACTACACAGAGAAGCCATTGAAATTCACAAACATGTGGACAACTTCAACAGAAAGGAGGAAACAATGAAGATGAACAAAATCTGGCTACCAGTATTAAAAAACTCAAAAATCAGAACAGTAAATAAGAAGCAACACTCTGAGACATGGGAACTAGGGGCAGTTAACAAAGAATGCCCCCAGGCAGAAAGTAGCTAGTAGATGTAGCCATTCAATGCAAATTAGGGTGATTAACTGGAACATTTACTCTGGCCTCAAACTGACAAGAGTTCTTCCCTCACCCTGGACTTCCCACAGATATATATAAACATTCCTTGCTTAGTTTTTTCATACCTCACAACCTCTGAGGATTCCTGCCATAGATGTGGGTGAAACATCAGGAGAGAATACTTCTGGAAGATGGCCACACAGCCCGAAAGACATACAACAAGCCCATTTTTTTCTTGCACAATACAGACTGTATGCACAATTAATTTATGTAGAAAATAGTAACCAGATTTTAGCCATTCTTGTTTATTCATTCAGACGCTTCCGACTCTTTGTGACCTTATGGACCAGTCCCCGCAAAAGTTTCCTGTTAGTCATCACCGCCCCCAGTTCCTTCAAGGTCAAGCCAGTCACTTCAAGGATACCATCCATCCACCTTGCCCTTGGTCGGCCTCTTTTCCTTTTTCCTTCCTTTTTCCTCAGCATCATGATCTTTTCCAAGCTTTCCTGTCTCCTCATGATGTGGCCAAAATACTTCAGCTTTGCCTCTAATATCCTTCCCTCCAGTGAGCAGCCGGGCATTATTTCCTGGAATATCGACGGGTTTGATCTTCTTGTGGTCCAAGGCACTCTCAGGATTTTCCTCCAGCACCAGAGTTCAAAAGCGTCTATCTTCCTTCGCTCAGCCTTCCTTATGGTCCAGCTCTCGCATCCATAGGTTACTATGGGGAATACCATTGCTTTCACTATGCGGACCTTCGTTGCCAGTGTGATGTCTCTGCTCTTCACTATTTTATCGAGGTTGGCCATTAATCTCCTCCCAAGAAGTAAACGTCTTCTGATTTCCTGGCTGCAGTCTGTATCTGCAGTGATCTTCACACCTAGAAATATTATATAAAATATAAATTTTAACCATAGACAAAAAGAATTTAGGCACAATTCATGAAATCAATAGTTCTTAATTGAGCACTTAAAGTCTACATAATTTACTGGAGTTTAAATGTGTTTAACATACTCCTGACAACAACACATCCTTTAAAGAATTAGTGATATATTGAGGAATTGAAATTAGAATTTATCCAAATTGCAATTTATCCAAACCAAGTTACCAGATGAGATAAGTGTTGGACTTGATAACAATTCATAGAAAGTACATTCATTCTTTAAAGCTGTGCAAATGAAAGTTTCATTAGCAATCACAAAAACTATATTTTTGAGGGGGGAGAACTTATAAACCGTACTCAGACTGGATGATCTGACAAAAATAAGAGAATATCATAGACCTTTGCTGTGGCTAAATACAGCCTTCAAAGCAACAGGATAGAATTATGTAGGTTTTTCACAGCAGGCTTCTTCATCAGTCACAGCAGGCTCAGAAGACAGCAGCATTTTGGCTCAATGGCTTGAGTACTTGTGATCATATTATACATAGCAAGGTGCCTGCTTTTTTAAATTCTCTCAGTGCACAAAGAGATTATGTGAATTGACAATGTCGTGCTAATGCTTTTTTACAACTAGAAATTCTTAGCAGTGTACCCTAGGATGCATTAGAAATAGAGAGCAGATGTTCATGTAATGAAAACCATCATAGCAACCTTCTGGAGGTTGTTTTGATAATCATTTTCACAATGGCATTGTGGTTCTTATTTCTTCTATTCAATATCAACTACCACTGAACCTAGTTCTAAGCCAGCCATATAGCTACAGTAGTTTAGATTTTGTAAGTGTACTCACTTGGACTTTCAAGACTACTGGTTCAAATATCATTTTCACCTATGTCTCATGTCAATAGTCACAAGGTATCCTTGAAGTGACTGGGTTGACCTTGAAGGAACTGGGGGTGGTGATGGCCGACAGGGAGCTCTGGCGTGGACTGGTCCATGAGGTCACGAAGAGTCGGAGATGACTAAACGACTAAGCAGCAATAGTCACAAATGCAGGAATTGTAACAATGTCAGTAAATAGCAGCCACATATGAAAACGTCATCACTGTAACACAATTATTATTATTCACAGTAAATGCATACAAAGTAACCAGTATTCATTAGACTAGATAGTGTTATCTACATTGTAGGTCAATACATGGAGATTTTGGGGTAATATAACCAGATAAAACTACAAAGGCTTCAAAGGCTGCTCCAAGATCTGGAAATATTTGGATGGCTCACATAGCTCCTGATTTATAAAGTGCAATTAAATTTGTCAAAGGCTTTCATGGCTGGAATCATTGAAATGTTGTCTGGTTTCTGGGCTGTATGGCTGTGTTCTAGCAGCATTTTTCCTGACATTTTGCCTACATCTATGGCTGGCATCTTCAGAGGATTCTCTGGAGATGTCAGGAGAAAATGCTGCTAGAACATGACCATTCAGCCTGGAAACCACACAACACTCCTGCAATTACATTTGTTTTATTGTTTGAAAACTTTGATATTGGTATAATGGAGCATACCTTTTTAATGTCATTGAGTTGAGCAATTTCCTCAATTTCTTACCATTGCTTATGCCAGTGATCATTACATCCTACAGTTTTTGGGATTTTCACCTCCTAAATGGGCATTTCTTCTACATTTCAGAAATCTAGGTAATGTTGATAGCTAGGAAATACCTGCTGAAAAATGATAATGTCAGCTGCTGGTTTTCATTAAATGTACTTTAGCAAACAATTTTTTGCTTGCTTTTTGGCCCATGTGGCACTCCTCACATGGCCTCGAAGAATGGGTATTTCCCTCTGAGCCCTGCCTGTTTGGCCAAACGGAGGAGAAGAACGCCGTCTGCCTTGCTGCCTGCCTCACCTTGCCCGCTGCTGCTCGTCTCTGCAGACCAAGCGGAAAGCATCACAAGTTGAGTGGTATCTTATGTCCTGTCTTTAAACCTATTTCTTTTCTGCAGACAGAGGGGAAAGCAAAACATTACAGAAATAATGGTATCTTAAGCCTTGTCTTTAAACTCAGTTCTCTTCTGCAGATAAAGGGGAAAGCATCACAGGAGGAGTGTTATCTTAATTAACTCAGATGCTTTTTATCCAGGCCATAATGAAGGATATAAAGACAAACCATGCAATTGACAAAAGTGATAGGAAGGGAATTCTTCTTCTTAGGCGATCCCTCGTAGTTCGAGGATGATGGTCCTCCATTTCTTGGAAGACTCCTGTGAGTGATTTTTTTTAATGTGTGGAGGTCGGTGCACGGCTGGTCAACACACAGTCTTCACAGATTGAGGTCCCAACAGTGGTGTGATTAACACAATGAGAGTGGCTTCTCAGTCCATTGCAGCCTTCTTCCGCCTTCACAGCCGTTGTAACATGTACCATGTTATCCTTCGCCTGCTCCGCCGTTGAGGTCTTTGGGTCTTTGGTTTGTTCTTGGTCTGGATCCTCCTCTGTGGCCACTCCTGGGAGTGTGTGACTCCCATGGTTGTGCCCGCAGGTTCATTGGAACACACAAGCCCCTCACCACGTCAAGGTGACAATCCATCAAGGGGGAAGGGAATCCCCCCCCCATTGCCACCAGTTAAAGAAGAAGTGAAACAGTGGGGTTGGGCACTGGGATGTCTGTGTGGTGTGTAGAGCATCTTTGACATTTGGCAGGAAGGAATGGTGCCCTGCCCTGCCTCCCTCCTGCTGCTGCTCCTGGAAAAGTTAGAGGACGGGGCTAGCAGGTGGGGGGGGGGGAGGAATGTTTTTAAGGAGATTTTATTTATAGAAAGAAATAAAAATTCCTAAAAATTGGAAGATTACCCAAGCTTTATAAAACTTGGTGGTCTAAGAGTGGTAGATGTGCCCTCCATGTGAGGAGATGTTCACCCCTCTAGCCCTAAAACTGAAGGGAAGGGGAGACTGGGGAAGCCAGCCTACAGTGGCCAATGGATCAAAAATTTTCATTTTTTCGTATGTGGAGCAAAAACACCCATTCAGAAAGATGCCCATTTTCAGAAGTCACTCGAAAAAGAAAACAGGGGCCTTACGAATGAAACAAACAAAAATGGATAGTGATTCTATATAAATGTACAAGTTTAGTGAATACACAAAACGCAGAGTATTGATGCACATTAAGGGCATTCTTTCATGTGTTTTTGTGGAAGTTTCTTATCTGGTCTCAACACTTTGAAACTAGCTTGAACTGCATTAATTTGTCAATGTAGATATGGCTCCATTTTTTAACAGCTATTCAGATTACTATTGAAATGAGCTACTTTAGTGTACCTATACTGCTGTCTTATTATCTTTCTACCACATTCATATTGCAAGGAGCAGAGAGCTTTGTGAAGTCAGTTAGCTGAGAGTGCTCTCATTTATCTAGTTCATATTGTTCATCAGGATACCCTATCAGTCTAAAGACCAACACCAAAGGAAGGCAACTTTCAGTGCTTTGAAGGCCTAACCAATGTCTGGATTGTGAGGTGACTCAGTGTTCAGAAGAACTGATTGAGAGTTGCATTTAATCTGCTTTTGATATAACTCTATGATTACCATTTCCATAATTTCTGAGGCTAAAAGTAATCCAGCAGCAACTGAAGATCAAAGCTTCTCCGTCTTGCATTTCTCAAATTACTGAGAAAGGATGGCAAAAATATTTTTAAATGAGTGATCAGAAAATCCTGGAAAAATAAATATTTCAATCACTCAAGATTCATTTTAAACAAAAATCTCATATGTTTGTGTGTGTATATATATGTGTGTGCAGAAAAAAGTATTTTCTACTAAAAAGTATTTCTGTTAATAATAATATTGTTGAAAAAATGCTGTTATCACCACAAAAAGTGTAGTTTTCTATGCAAAGACAACTTGCTGGCTCTGCAAAGAATATGTACCTAACTGCAGCATTTGCTTCACAATAAACATTTTCTATACAGAAAATAATACTTCTGCACAGAAAATATGGTTTCATTTTGAAAATATTACCCCCTCCCAAAAGAGAGTAACAAAAAAGTTTAGCAATATGTGCTAGTGACTTCTAAAAACAACCATACCATTAGAATTTCAAGATAGGTATTTATAATTTATTGAAGAATATGGAAAAAGCAGACAGCAAAATATCGAAATTAACCAAATATACCTCCATTCTCAAATCCATATGTTTATCATCATTGTGATTTTTCCTCTCTTACTTTCGCTGTTGTAAACTCTTATTAAATGTAGGAAATAGTATACAATATGAGCAACACTGACTTCCATATAAATAATGATAAGTCTAAATAAATAAATAAGCAAGCAGATTAGTTGCTCAGGTGATTTATTTCATTCTGACACATTTAAATGAGTATAAATAATAACAACTTTTCAATAACAGCTTTCCAGGAGGGGGCTTTCTGATTAGAAACCAAAGTCTTTCTAATCATGTGCTTCTTTTAATAGATCCCTTCAAATAAATGATTAGGTGAAATATTGCTCACCTTTTCTCATCAAGATTGTGGTGTTCTAAAATGTCAATTGCACTAAACATTAATGACAACAGCTATCCAAACAAAATGCCAAAGTTCACATATATATTAATTATAATTTGAATGCTGTTCATTTCCAAATGTGAAATAAATGACCGTAATGAAATTCATGTGGTAGCTGTGGTGATGGGGAATCAATAAGCCAGCAAAATATAAATTACATGGATATAACTTCTGTATATTTTTCTGTTTTCTTCTTTTATAGTTGCCGAATGCTCATAAAATTAACAGCTTCCTCTGGATGGAAAGAAAGCAGACCCAGATTTATGGACTGTTGAAATGAGCAAGCCATTGCTTATTGAATTTTACTCTCCCCTACAAAATGCTACAGTTAAAATTGTTTTATAAATATTGCTTAATAAAAATATGTGGTTTTTTCACAGTACTAACCACATTTCATGGAGAGCCCAGATCTCTCATTCTAACTGGATTTATATCAGCGGGAAATCTATCATAATGTCAGGCTGACTTTCTGTTTAAGCCATTGTAACGGTAGTGACAATACAGATTCAATTATATCAGAAGGATTTGTGTCCATAATACAATGATATCACTTTCATCCATAGCACTTGTGTGATTTTAAGAGGTGGCAAATGAAACCTAAAGACTTCCACCCTTCAAAATTCTGAGAAAAAGTAACATAATTTACCTCTTTTGAACTGATCTGAAGCAATCCACCTCGTCTCATAATTTCTCAATGGGAATGGATGAGAATTTCACTTCTGATCATTCTCTGCTAAGAATTTATTAACATTAGCACAATTCTTCAGATTCAAATCAGGATGAAAAGGGCTTGAGGTAAAATGCTGAAGTAGAATGTCATAGAAACTCAAATTGATAGATTTGTCCATGCAGGGCCAATAATTGTTTATATTAATAACTCTTACATTGGCTTAAAAAAACCCTCTGACTACTCAGATAAATTGGCACTGAATTAGGGTTGTTGTCACCTCTTTTTACCCTGGCATGATTCTGTGTCAACTGTCTATGACAGTGTGGAATATCATGGTCCTCTCCATGCTTTGCCTATTGAAACTGGCCAATGCAAATGAGAGAGGAGCTAGTTTTAGGCTGTTTTTAAATCATTTGACATCATTTACATTTTCCCCATAATTAAGATGGAATAAGTGTAAATAAGGAGAAAGTGTAACCAAAAGTGTAGCTACCACTATAGTTCACTTTAATGAACATGACAGTGTCCCGTAGGATTCTGGGATTTTATAGTTTAATTAGGTAAAGGTAAAGGTTTCCCCTGACGTTAAGTCCAGTCATGTCTGACTCTGGGGGTTGGTGCTCAACTCCATTTCTAAGCCGAAGAGCCAGAGTTGTCCGTAGACACCTCCAAGGTCATGTGGCTGGCATGACTGCATGGAACACTGTTACCTTCCCGCTGGAGCGGTACCTATTGATCTACTCACATTGGCATGTTTTCGAACTGCTAGGTTGGCAGAAGCTGGAGCTAACAGCGGCCGCTCACTCCTCTCCTCCAGGTTTGAACCTGGGATCTTTCGGTCAGCAGCAGAGTTCAGCAGCTCAGCGCTTTAACACACTGAGCTACCAGAGGCTCCTAGTTTGATTAGGCACTTGAATTTCCTTGCTGAGATTTCTAAATGCCCCTCCTTAATAGGCAAATATCACCATTTCATAGGAAAGAGCCATGACAGTTAATGTGACAGTCAAAGTATCATTTTCTGTGAAATGTGAAGTGTGAAATATTGCATATCATAAATAGCCAAAAAATGATTCAAGTATCTGCTTCTTCGCCCACATTCTGCAATTCTATTATTTGAGAATGCTTGGAAAGTTGATGAAAATTCTGCCTATGTGGTTTTCACTACCATCACAATTGAGACATTTAGATGACCTGACAGTGATGACAAACTCCAGACAGATTAGTTTACAAAGAGCAAAACTCCTTTAATTCCTCATTCTGAAGACACAGGGATTCAGAACCACATCTCTTTCATCCTCCATCCAAGCCAATGCATCTCTATTGAAAAAGGTGTGTTATCTTGTGTGCCAGTGTATTCAAATAGATTTATCTGAATGACTGTTTAATCATATATTCAGATGATATAGGATGTTAAGAGCTTTTATTCTGTGACAGGAAAGTGGAATTTAGCACTGAGGAAGAGTTGTATCACTGGGTGAAGGTATGCAGATTGCTCACAGAAGTCTCAAACTGTGTTATATCCCTGTGTTATATCCCAGGATCTGATCTTAGATTATCCACTTTGAACTGGATTTTATGAGGCTACATCATCAGATAATCTGGGATCAGATCCTGGGATATAGGGCAGTGTAGATTCAGCCTCAATTTCAATTCACAGGCAAGACTACTATCTGAAATATAAGAAAACTACCATCAGTCTGTAAAATCAATATTGAGCAAGATGGATTGTCTGAGGATATTTCCTGTGTCTTTAAGGACTTCATCACAAAAGCCCATGGATTTGCCACACTTCATGGTGAATCCATGGGCTCCCAGTAGGGAGTGTGAAGAAACTGTTGCTCTATGCCCCTCAATTTGCCTTTGCCCCCATCCCATGGGGGGAAGCGTCACCATTCGTCTTACCCACATCGCTGATATAAGGCAACACGGCAAGGCTCCTGTGTTGCAATAGTGGCAGCATATGTCATTTACTCTCCTCTTTCTGAACAGAGCATGGCTGAAAGTACACGTGCATTATGTAATGGGCTCCATCCTGAAAGGGGAGAACAAGGACAGAGAAAGTATTTTATTTATTATTTTATTTATTTATATACTGCTCTTTTCTCTTAGGGGGACCCAGAGTGGTCTTACATAATGGCAGAATGCCACATATAATACAACATGTAGAAAAACCAAACATAAAACACAAATGAAAGCTGGTATCCAAATCAAATTAAAACAATTAAAACCATGTGACCATTATAAAAGGGGAAATTTCAAGCCAAAGTCAGAGCCAGTCTGTGTTCAAATTAATATTAATCCATCAGATCATGTCAGATCATATCTTAGGGTGGGCCAAATGCTTGATCCCACAGCCAGGTCTTCAGCTGCTTCCTGAAAGATATGTGTGAGGGGGCTTCCCTAATCTCCCTTGGCAAGGAGTTCCATTGCCATGGAGCCTCCACCGAAAAAGCCCTGTCTCTTGTTCCCGCCAACCGCACCTGTAACAGTGGAACATTGGACTAGTTCCAGCTTCCAAACAGTCTTCAAAGGCAACCCCACATAGTGTGTTGCAATAGTCCAGACGAGATGTAACAAGAGTGTGGACCACCGTGGCCAAGTCAGGCTTCCCAAGGTATGAGCGCAGTTGGCGCACAAGTTTGAGTTGTGTGAAGGCTCCCCTGGCCACCGCCGAAACCTGGGGTTCCAGACTCAGCGATGATATAAATAGATATATAAATAGCCTGTCAGATGAGGAAATAAGGCAATGGTTCTCAATCTGGGGTCCCCAGATGTTTTGGGCCTACAACTGACAGAAGTTCCAGCCAGTTTACAAGTTGTTAAGATTTCTGGGAGTTGAAGGCCAAAAACATCTGGGGACCCCAGGTTGAGAACCACTGAAGTAAGGTATTGGGTTAATGAAAAGATATGAGATAACCATGTTCTCCAGTTCATCAGGAGCACCAACTTATAGATTACATGTATTGGCAAAAAGGAAGGGCAGCTTAGTGTTCTATGCACCAGTTTTGTCTCTCTTTCCTAGAAGTCTGACTGTTTTCCTGACCTTAGCCAGTCAGTCAGACATCCCAGTTTTAGGTGTTTTCCAAATGTGATGGATGTTCCTAACTCCCAAGGCCATGGAAAACAAAGTAACTTCCACTAAAGTGAATACAACTTATCATTCAAGTGATACCCAGCTGGCAAGCTGGATGAACTCGTTTTTATCTGTTGACAGGTAGGTCAATCAATGTTTGGATCTGGACCCATGTTGTGGGCCAAGCCTATTCATCTGTAACCAGTGTGGTCTTTTCCATTCCAACAAAATGTAGTCTACAGTCATTTTTTCTAAATGTGACCCCCCTCACTGTTGGATCTACAATAGAAGCAGCAAGTAAGCCATTTTTAGCCATCTTACTTAAAGAGAAGATTGATTCGATTATTCCTGAAAAAGTGCATGGAATAAAGAATTAAGGTGCAACTTCTATCACTTCAGGTTGTTTCTGCTGCTTCCATTTCTACTTCCTTCTCTGACCTTTCCATGTATTCAAAGGAAATAAAACTGGAGGAGGCAGGAGAGGAATCAGCACATGAGCTGCAGGCATCCAAACCTCACCCAGACATTCCTTTATGAAAATGGGATTATTTTGAAAGTTTCCCTTACAAATCTGGTATGGGATGCCACCTGACAACCACACTGTGAGGATTTTAAAACCCTTCAGGAACATTTGATCCTCCACTGTCAAGAAGAGAATATTGCTTCAGTGAAAGGGAGCTGAAATTTCTACAGATTTAGCTACAATTGGCAAGCAGGGTGCTGATATTTTCTCTCCTTCTCAGAAAACTTCTAAGTCTGTTTTATTTCCAGTATCTAAGTCATATTCTACTCTTAAAAAAAAAAATCAAAATATGGCTCATGCTCCTCTGGTTCTATCTTGACCCTCCCCTAAATTTGTTCTTTGAGGGAAATATTGACTTCTCTCCAGGTAGTCAATTCACCAGTACCAAAGGGGCCATTTAGAGTGTCATAAAGAATACTAAGCACAAGCATACATTGGATCTCTATTGCACTCAATCACACATAGAGAGAGACACATACATTGCATATAAAAAATCCCTTCCCAAGCAAAGTACCATCTATGTTTTAAAATTAAAACAATACAGCATTAATATTGTTGGAAACTATATCATGGAGTGTACATATTACCAGATTCACCTGGATTTTGTATCAGATTAGCTTATTGCTAAAAGTTCTCATTTAATTGGTCTTCTTTTTCTAAAAAATGAAACGATTGAGCTTAACTGGCAAAGAAAATTAAGTTAGATGACACGCAAAATTTCTTTGTAGTTTACATCACTTCAAGCTGTAAATGTGGGATTTTCATGCCTGGTTGTTCCTTTTACAAACTACCTCCCCCTTGCCCCCCTCCCTCCACATTTTAAAGAAATAATCATCTATGTGGAAACCTAGATAGACTCCAGCTTTACCTTCTCCTTTACATGTGAAAATGTTTCTCAATGGTTGTTGATCAGCTTGATTATTTGGGTTGTTCATGTTGCCGTTGTTTGGTAAGTATGAGTGTGTGTTTGGTGTCACACTTTATCAATTGTGTCAGAAACAAATTTATCACTTTTTAAAAAGCTTGGAAAAACTTCGTTTTGTAGTACCATTTCCAGAGGCCATGATGACTAGGAGATTCTGGTGATTTGTATTCCAAAAAGTAATGTTCTCAAGCTGTGGTTCATTTGCTGTTTTTTGATAGGTACACTAGGGCTTTCCTTGGGCAAATTCCAGGCCTCAGTAAAACCTTGGAACATTCATCATTAATACACATTTGAAAGAACAGAAATACACGCCAAAATGTCACACAAACTCCACTGAAATTAATCTTTGCTAATTTATAATCAGATATTTCACTTGAGTGGTCTTCAACTGATATCCTTCAAATATTTTGGACTGCAACCCAGCAACCCTGTCCATTGATCAAGCTGACTGAAGTTAATGAGAGTAGAAGTCCCAAACTTTTCAAGGCACCAGATGAAGGGGTCTCATAAAAGCAGCTGCAGAATAGATTCATAGATGAATTAATGTATTACCTTTCCCTCATGAAAAATGCTGTTCTGATTATCTGTGTGCAGGATATTCTATGTAACTGATATTTATCATGTTAATATAAATAGCTAATTATTTTATTGGGCATTAAACTGAAATGTTACTTTCCCATGGTGTCCATAGGACTAAAGACTTGGTTGTTTAACATAAACACATAATTTTAATGGTGTCTTCACACATATGCATGCACACACCAACACACAACTTTGAACTTTGATAGCTAGAGGGAGAAGAATTTGAATTAGTATAATTTCTCATGGCACCAATGCTGCCCAACTCTGTAATTGTATACCATTATCACCATTCACTCCTCTGTCTATTCTTGCATAGAGAATTGAAACATCATTTGAGTTTCCTCCAAGGATGGATTAACAAGATCGGCTCTGGCATGATTTGATTAATTAATGAGACTGGAGTATTCTCTGGTCTTTATGTGCTGTTCTTGAACTTCTGAGATGGGAAAATAATTCCAATCTTCAATATTTTAGAAGCCGACTGGGTAAATCAAAATTTCAGCTTGACCTTCAATAATAATACAACCATAATCCATTATAGACTACACTGTAGCCAGACTAGCTGCCCACATTCAAGATAATGTCACCTTTTTTTCCAATTTCAAGAACAGAAGTATTAAGTTTAGAATGGGGGAGACCAGGGAAAAGAATCAATAACTTTTTTAAAAAGATCATAACTGGATTTCTAGTGGGCTTCTTCTTTTGAAAAAAAGATGGCAGATGAAATTTATTATTTCCCTGTTTCTGTAAGTATTAATACGTGTATTTCCCAAAGGAAATTAGTCTTTCTTTACACAATCTTTTGAAGTGAGTAAGAGATGAATTCATCAAAAGAGAACACAGGGAATCAGTAACAGAGATATTTCACTTGGTAGTGATATTAGATATCTATCCACTTGAAATAAGAGTTGTCTCTGAATTTTGCTGAAAGCAATGTGGCAAATTAGGTTGTTTGCAATATAAGTGTGTATAAGTGTCTTGTTTGTATGTATGTCTATATATGTATCAATCATCACTCTTGGGACAGACCTCAGGAGAAACATAAGAAAAGTAAAACAAGTTGCAAGAAGATGAGCAAAGACATTTTTTGTTTTGTTTCTTGAAATGGAATTTTCCTGCCACTCTAATTTGGACCCAGAGAAAATAGCTAGCTATTGATAACCAACTATGAAAGAATGAGATCAGACCACTTTATTTGACAATGGCCTATTTAAGTTTCAGGACGAGCAAAGAAATAGGAAGAGCAAACTGATGCAGGTCTACCTGAGGCTATGTATCAAATTCTGAACAATCTCCTTTGCTGATCCCTTAGGTCAAACACCTGACCCTAAGGATAATCCCAAACTATGGGTTGCTCATCCATGCTTATTATATATAGAAGGTCAACCCAGAGCACATCCACTTAAGTCCCAAAACATTATGAGAGAGTGGAATCTCCCAAGTTAGTCGCAAAGGTAGCCTCCTTCACACACACACACATATCATAGGACCTAAACAGTTCTTTCCAGAGTTTCATTCCTCGTCACAAAGGGGTGCAAAAGTGTACACCATCTTTAGCCTATTGTTCAAGTCCCAAATATACAGTATGGCATAGGCAAAAACAAAACAAAAGTAAGCAGAAAAAAAATTCCACTCCAGCACCGAAGCAACTAGCTATGCTCATACTGCACTGAGGGAAGGAGGATGCATTGCCAGTTTGAAGTAAAAGGGAATTTTGTGGGGGAAGAATGATCTTAAGTATCTCATGCCTACACAAACCTTGGCACATCACAACAGACTGCTTCAATTCTGATCACTATTCATAGGGCACATTCTGAATGGGCCTAGATCAGCTCTATGGTGGCCAAACACTGTATGGAGCTAATCTGAATAGTTTGAACTCTGACACAGAATACAGATTACTTACTTACTTAGGCGATCCCTCATAGTTTGAGGATGATGGTCCTCCATTTCTTGGAAGACGCCCGTGCGTGATTTTTTTTTTTTATGTGTGGAGGTTGGTGCATGGCCAGTCAACACACAGTCTTCACAGAGTGAGGTCCCAGCAGTGGTGTGGTTAACACAATGAAAGTGGCTTCTCAGTCTGTTGCAGCCTTCTTCCGCCTTCACAGCCGTTGTAACATGTACCATGTTAACCTCCGCCTGCTCTGCTGTTGAGTTCTTAGGGTCTTTGGATTATTCTTGGTCTGGATCCTCCCCGTGGCCACTCCTGGGAGTGAATGACTCCAGTGGTTGTGCTCGCAGGTTCATAGGAACCATGGCAAGGTGACAATTCATCGATACAGATTATCCCCAGGTCTTGGATCTATGTTCCAAAATGAAACCAGATACAACTGTTTTCATTGCCACCCCAAGTTTCCCAGAGACAGGAAGCCCAGGAACACATGATAGCACTTACTGTCTCCTCCCTTATCATGGCCTCTGGCCACAACATGAATCCTACTGGTCCGTTATCACCTGCAGTGACATAGGACAGGTAGTGGACCAATGGGAGAAGAGAAGGGAGGAGAAGAAGGAGCAATTCCACCTCTCTGACTCACCTTTTCATTGTCTTCCCATCACTCCAGCCAACTAGTAAGATTTTTTTTAAAAAAAATTGTTTTTATTGTTGTTTTGTCATTTTATCCCACTCCCACCCTCCCCTCCTTGTACATACACTTTATACAACAAACTACAGAAGTTACATTTGAAATATCAATCTCAATCTTAATTTTTCCACTCCACATCTTAGTACGTTCTCTAAATAGTTCTTAACTGGTTCCCACATCCCCTTGATTATTGAAATATTTTCAATTTTATCTATATTATTCCATTTGCAATTTGTGATTTTTACATTTAACATATCAACTATATACTTATACCAATTCGTCAGAGTCCATTTTGTTTTATCTTTCCAACTCCTCACTAAAACAATTTGTGCACATGCTATAAATTTGTCAATCATTTTTTCTTTTTGTATATTCTTCACTTCCGTTATCCTTGCATGTAGTACATTTCTATTAACTATTACTATTTGTAGATTTAGCATTCTATTGATTTCTCCTTCAATCATTCTCCAGTATTCTTGCACCCGATCGCACTCCCATATCATATGATTAAACACCCCTCTTTGTTCACAACCATGCCAACACCTATCTTTCATTCCTGGTAAAAAAGTGAAAGTTGTGCAGGAGTTCTGTACCATTTTTGTAACATACCAACTAGTAAGATGGAGTCCACTGTAACATGGAGGATTGTAAAGATGGCAGTTGGTAAGTGATAGTAAGGGTGGCTATCCAATTGTGCTCTGCATCACTGGGTGGTCAAGAGGACTTCCTATTGCCTCTGTAGAAGCCAGGGACAGGATGCCTGTCTGACCCATCCCAGCTCTGATCAGCTCTGGGATAGTGGATCAGTGTAGATATATTCATACAGGCACTCAAATAGCCCCTTCACATGCAGTGCCAATCACCATGCAGTCTCAACAATGTAATCTATTTTGTCTGAGTGATCTCTATATCTGATCAGCAGAAGGCATCCCCTGGGTAATGTCTCTGTAGACAGCCAATTCTTTCACACCAAAAGTGACTTGCAGTATGTTCTTAAGTTGCTTCGAACAAAATTAAAAAAACCCATATGTTCTGTGTCAGGGCTAGGAAATCTGTAGTCCCACAAGTTTGCAGGACATAAATTCTCCTCAGCCCCAACTGGGTGGTCAGTGAGTGAGTGAGGGTGATAGGAGTATTTCTTCATCAACATCTAGATGTTTGCAGTATTAAAAGGAATCTATGTAGTTGAAAGCCAGCTAGGACAAATTCCTGATAGTGTGAATGACTGCAACTTTTCCATTTGCAAAAAGAGAAAATACCTTCTATTACAAATGGGAGGTGCAGAGAGCCCGGTCAGGCACTCAGTCACCATGAACTAAGACAAGAAGGAGAGCAGGAAAAAGAAAGAGAGCTAGACTAGAAGAAAGAAAACAAGCAAAAAAGGTGAGTTGTATGAAAGAATATTTCTAAAATGTGAATATGGTGAACTAGAACACATGTACACGGTGTTTGAAAAAGAACTCCCTAGTTTTAAGTATAAGGTAAGGTTTTTCCCTGACGTTAAGTCCAGTCATGTCTGACTCTGGGGGTTGGTGCTCATCTCCATTTCTAAGCCAAAGAGCCGGCATTGTCTGTAGATACCTCCAAGGTCATGTGGCCGGCATGACTGCTTGGAGCGCTGTTACCTTCCCACTGGAGCGGTAACTATTGATCTACTCACATTTGCATGTTTTTGAACTGCTAGGTTGGCAGAAGCTGGAGCTAACAGCGGGCGCTCACTCCGCTCCTGGGATATGAACCTGCAACCTTTCAGTCTACAAGTTCAGCAGCTCAGTGCTTTAACACACTGAGCCACCGGGCTCCATACATAAATACATTAAAACTAGGGAGTTCTTTTTCAAACACCCTGTATATTATGACAGTATTTGTGCAGATGCTACTTCCTCCTCTCTAGAATGAATAAGTGCACAGGGTGCAGGGGATCACTTCACCAACATTACAATAGATCTAATCCATATATCCTTTTCCCTATTTTAATTTGATAAATCCAACAAACTTACTTGAATATATTGAAGCAGACTCTTTTTTAAAGAATATATATATCATTAACTTGGAGGAAAAGTTTGGCTGAAAATACTTTTCCAGTTCAATTCAGAAATATTTAAAAAGTCTAAGAACCAGGAGGATGGAGAAAAAAATAGGTTAAATTGTTTGTGATGTAATCATTCATTTTCCATTCCCTGTGGTAAGCATTTTGTGAAGAGATAAGAAAAGTCTGAAGAAGTGCAAACATTAGCCATGCTGTGAGAATTCTGGTGCTTCACTTAGCAAACTTCTCAGAGATTTTCATGGAACACTGTCAGGTTAATACATACTTTTAAAACTACACAAAGAATTGTAAGATACCTTTTGTTAATCCTTCAGACTGAAAATTCTCACATAAACACAGGAAAATGAACACCTGTTGTGCTGGGATGAAGTGAATGCAATTTGCTGTACACAATTCCATTTCACACGACAGGTAGGTCCCATGCTGAGGTAGAGGGTGGGTTGAATAAAAAGACTTTTTTTTTTAAAGTTGATCTGCCAAATATATAGTTGTTTATGGAATTGACACACCTTGAAAAAGAAACACAGCTCTCAAATGTTGCACTGTTCTTCAAGCCTATCGATGGCTTGCATATTTTATATGGCAGCTGGTTCAAAATGGCCCACCCACATTACAGGCAGTACCCAAGTTACAGATTTCAGATTTACAAATGACTCAGAGTTAGGAACGGGGGTGAGACAATAGAAAGTGAGAGAAATCTACCCTTCAGAAGTGATATTTTCTCCTGAAAGAGTTATCATTGGGCAAAGGGGCTTTATCACCAATCCTTATTTCCACCTCAAACCACAGGGACAGAAAGCGAGGTAAAATCTTCTGAACAGAGGCACAGACACTCAGATAGCAAAACAAAGCCCACAGGGGTGTGGGCTCTGTGGGCTTTGAAGGGGCCCTTGGTGGCACAGTGTGTTAAAGCGCTGAACTGCTGAACTTGCGGACCAAAAGGTCCCAGGTTCAAATCCCGGGAGCGGAATGAGCGCCAGCTGTTAACCCCAGCTTCTGCCAACCTAGCAGTCCTAAAACATCAAATGTGAGTAGATCAATAGGTACCAATCCGGCGGGAAGGTAACGGCGCTCCATGCAGTCATGCCGGTCACATGACCTTGGAGGTGTCTATGGACAACGCCAGCTCTTTGGCTTAGAAATGGAGATGAGCACCAACCCCCAGAGTCGGTCACGGCTGGACCTAACGTCAGGGGAAACCTTTACCTTTATATATATGAAGTTACATTTAAAACATGTACCTGTTCTGACTTACAAACAAATTCAACTTAAGGACAAAACTATTTATTTATTTATTTAATTTTATTTACAGCATTTATATTCCGCCCTTCTCACCCCAAAGGGGACTCAGGGCGGATCACATTACACATATAGGCAAACATTCAATGCCTTTTAGCATAGAACAAAGACAAACAAACATAGGCTCCAAGCGGCTTCAAACTCATGACCTCCTGGTCAGAGTGAATCATTGCAGTTCATAGCAGCTGGCTTGCTCTCCCGCCTGTGCCACAGCCCGGGCCCAAACCTACAGAACCTGTCTTGCTCATATATAGTTATCTTTTAAAGCAATGCAGCATAACTAGACTTTTGAATTCAGAGATGCCTGTGAAGATAATGGGCTTGATCCATATGGTACTCAATGAAGTTCCACTCATGCTTGAAGAAGGGAACAGGAAAACACATCTCATGGTTCTACCACCCCCCTTCCCCCCACTCCTGGTAAGTTTTCTCCAGATGCTAAACGGCTTTAGTGAGTACTCTTCTGAATCCACCACACAATATTCTTTGACGTAATGTCATAAAGGACTGGGAAATCTGGAGCTGTGTGAAATACAATGTGGTAGGTTACAGAGGAAAAGCAGAAGCAGTAGAGATTTCATCCCTATCCCATTATTTCAATTGAAAATTTTCTCTGGATTTAACTGGCTTGGAGAGGCTGAGACCATACATGCATGCATATCTGCTCTTCTCAATGCATACATAATTTTAGCCAGGGAAAACATCATCTAGTAATTTCCCCTGAGATTTATGTTTGCACAGTGCTGGGAGCCAAGTAACAGTTTTCTCATTTCAAAGGTCTGCTGATTAGTTGATATGTGGGGAAAAGTAGGTGTGATCCCACAAAATTAACAGATTACAGAGTAGCAGATAGCTCCAGGGCTTTAGGATACTCTCAACACAATAGTTCAGTGCAGTTTACTCTGACAGGATGTAGTAGGGACTCTCCAGGGACTTTCACATGACCTGTTACTTGAACATCTTACAATGAACCCTTGATGTACTGCACACAAATACACATGCTTTACAACTGGGATGTCATCATCATAGACTCACTTGCAGCTGAGTATGATTGCCTTCCAAGTGTAGGGTCTTGGCGCTGGGTCTGTAGGTGACTCTAGAGATCTATTCTTGATCTGCATGTTATTTCATAGTGAAGACATTGCTTTTCAGATGGAAGTTGATCCCAACAAGGGTTGACTTGATGTACCTTCCTCTTGGGATCTAGGTTCTCCCCAGTATGAGTCACATTACAATGTGATTTGGCCTTATTTTCCTTTTAAGGAAGAAAATCTTGCTTCTCTTTTGTAATAGCTCCCTAATATTCAGAATGAAAGGCAGCTCCTACAAAAGCATTCTTGTCTTAAAACAAGTTATAGTTAAAATAACTTTGCTAAACATTTCCACAAATGAGAATTTAACAATCATCATCATCATCATCATCATCATCATCTTCATTTGTAGAAAAGCTTAGGAAAGGATTTTAGATTTATGTTCACTATGAGATGGTTGCAATATTAAATAATATCATATGTAAATTGGAAATCCTAAATATGTGTCTACAGAGAACAGTCACATCACAAGAAAGAGGTTTCAAAGAGCTTGGAGGATTAATGATTTTTTTAGAAGTACAAATACAAATAAAGTTTTTTAAAAAACATGAGAGTGGTGGCCACATCTTGGGAGTAACTAATTGCAAATCATTAGCCACTTTTGCTTAATTCTTTTCCAATAATGACAATATAATAAAGTACTGTACATTCTCAATATACTTTGTGGAAGATACGTTTGTATTTGCTAATGTAAGTAAACTATTAGTCTGTTAATTGTAGTTTAACAAGGGATAATCTCTCTGTTTTAATGTAAATGTTACTTATAAAAAGGGGATGTAAAGGGAAAATTTCACGTAGCTCAGATGCTGGGTTTTTGTACTAGAAGTATCTGCTTTTTTTCTTAAAAATTACTTTCAGTTACCTTAGAAGAATGGCATCTTTTTTAAAAAGCCCTTATCTGTGATAGTAAGCCAATTGTATTGCTGTGTTGTTGTTGCTATGTTGTTGGGTTTTTTTGCAGGGGGGGGAGCATAATCATTTTGAACACTGCAATTATAGATCATAAACTACAGTTCCAGATCTACAACTGCTCTGTTTTTAGTAAGATTACACTTACTAAACTATATAAATGATACCCAGAATCCCTTTAATGCAAGTGATGAGACTGGGAGAAAAGAGGTCCATTCAGCTTTTGATTTACATGCAAAAGGAAGGCAACAACAACAACTCATCTCTCCTTGCAGCTCAAGTTAAAACAGTGAAGTAAAACAAAGTATTATTAAAATGCATGTAATATGCACACAGGTAAAATTTACTGATAAAATGAAAGTTAAAATTCATGAGTTAAAATTGACTAGGTAGGCCTGCCAGAAGAGATAAGTCTTACATTGTGTCTTAAATTCTTACAGCTGATTTAGCTGTAAGAACTCTTCTGGAAGGTCATTCCACAGTCTTTGGGCAGCTGATAGAAAGATTCTCTCGGTGAAAGTCACCAATCAGTTTTTGGCTGGCTGGAGTTAACTGTCCTCCAAAAGACCTCAGTATGTGGGGTGGATTGTACAGGAGAAGGTGATCCTGCAGGTGATCCTGCAGGTGACCTGGACCCAGATGGCATAGTGGACTAAGTGACTTGAAGGTTGGGTTGCTGACCTGAAAGCTGCCAGGTTCGAATCCCACCTGGGGAGAGTGTGGATGAGCTCCCTTTATCAGCTCCAGCTCTATGCGGGGACATGAGAGAAGCCTCCCACAAGGATGGTAAAAACATCAAAACATCCGGGCATCCCCTGGGCAACGTCCTTGCAGACGGCCAATTCTCTCACTCCAGAAGCAACTCCGGTTGCTCCTGACACGAAAAAAAGAAAGAAAGAAACCTGGACCCAAACCATGCAGGGTCTTAAAAGTCAAAACAAACACTTTGTACTTTGCCCAGAAACTAATTGGCAACCAGTGAGGTGACTTCAGTGTAAGTGTAATATGTTCACTCTTCAATGTCCCTGTAACTAGTCTTGCTGCTGTGTTTTGAACTAACTGGAGTTTCCAAACTTGGTAAAGCAGAAGGCCAACCTTGAGGTTACCAGCACATGCACTATCAACTTTAGTTCCTCCAACTCTAGGAAGGGGTGTCTCATCCAAAGTTGATAGTAAGCACTCCTGATCGTCACATCTTCCTGGGCTGACATTTGAAGGGAAGGATCCAGGAGTACTCCCAAGCTGTGAACACAGTATTTCAGGGGAGTGCAACCTCATCCAGTACTTGTTGACACACCTCCATCCCCAGGTAGGATCCTTAATGGTAAGCACCTCTGTCTTGTCTGGATTCAGTTTCAAATTATTTTTCTTCATCCAGCCCATTATCTACTCCAAGCATTCATTCAGAGGAGACACATTATTTTTTAGCTAAAACTGTTTTTGAAAGCATGTGGAAATATATTTGGGAGCCATCAGCATACTGATAGCACCCTGCCCTATGCATCCAGATGATCTTTCCCTGTGGTTTCATGTAAATATTAAAAAGCATCGGGGATAGAATGGGGCCTTGTGGAATATCACATAACAGCTCCTCTTTTGAGGAGCAGCTATCCCCAAGCACCACCATCTGGAACCTGCCTGAAATATATGTCCAGAACTACTGCAACAAATTGCCTCTGATACCCAGCTCTCCCAGGTGTTCCATAAGGATACCATGGTTGATGGCAGTGAAAGCCACAGAGAAATCTAGAAGCACCAACAGGGACACACACCATTTGTCAGTGTTATGAAAGAGATCATCCACTAAGGCAACCATAGCAATCTCAATTCTGTATCTTGCTTTGATGCCAATTTGAAATGGATCAAGGAAATATGTGTCATGCAATAATGCCTGGAGGTGGAGAGAAACTGCCTTCTCAATCACCTTGTTCCAGAAAGGAATGTTAGACACTGGTCTGTAGTTATTAAGGTTCAGGGGATGACTCCAGAAAACAAGGCTGCAAGGAACAGAGAGTCTTTGTCTGCTGGTGAAAGAAGAGTGATAATCCTTGTTCCAGGCTTGTTCAGTGATGGAAAAGAGTGGAAACATCATTATCATTGCATCCTGATCAGAAAATCGTATTTTAACCATTGAACAAAATAACTTTTTGAGCACACCATAGGGAGCCAGGCTTTTAACTCTTTCCAACCACCTTTAATATTCTTAGAAACTACTGTGTATCTCCAGTCTCACATAAGGGTGATAAATGTTATTGTTAACAAGCGAAAAAGCATATATCCAGACATATCTGTCCTACTCTGAGCTTCATGTGTAACATTAATGAGATTAACATACTGCATGTCAACTCTTGGTGCTTCATGTAGCATTTGCAGAAAGCAACAGATATCATTTCTTTATTAATAACATCTGACTATTCCTTTCTACACTGATACATAGATTTGGCTTTAATGAAATTAAACTGATGGGGAGGAGAGTTCCTTTCATTACCAAGACACCAATAATTCATGTGGGTGACAGATAACAGTTGTAAAACATTGGTTTCTTGTTCCAAGATCTATGAAAAATGAATTGGTACTCCCTCTCCAGTTTGCAAAGGAAAGCTGTTGCTCCCACATGCATTAAAAATAAATACATTGCAGAATCAGCTTTGCTGCTAAAGCAAATGAGAATACTGTGCAGGTCTGATGGTGAAGTTTATTTTTATTGGACTGACTTGTGACTTCTATGTATCACCTTTCGTGTAATGAGCCCAAGGTGGCCTACTCCCAATATCATTCTTCTAACTGATTCTGCAAAGCTTTTTCAAATGGTTTAAAGAACTAATGAAGTCCTTTAAATAATATCTTCTCCTGTTACAACAATGGAATCAAGGGAGATGAGTTACATCATAAAAATTCTCTAAGGATTGTATTACACAAAAGTGACAAACTGGTATTGAAACAAGACCATCACATTTTGTGGTGGTTTGTATCACACGGCACGATGCATGCCCCATTCCTGATGTGGTGATAAAACAATCCCAGCTATTGATGGGAAAAATGATCAATAACACCATATCACACCACAGTCTCATCACTTAACTTGTGAGATGTTTGATTCATTTATGTGCTAGGCGCTCCATGCAGTCATGCTGGCCACATGACCTTGGAGGTGTCTATGGACAACGCCAGCTCTTCGGCTTAGAAATGGAGATGAGCACCAACCCCTAGAGTTGGTCACGACTGGACTTAACGTCAGGGGAAAACCTTTACCTTTTTTTATGCTGGCACTGAAGTGGTGTCAGGGGATAATGTCCTCTCTGTTCACTCTTCCTCACTCTCCTGAAATGTAATTTGTTGCTTTGTTGTTGTTGTTTTCAGAGTTGTAAAGTTGCTTTTACTAAATCATATAAAAAATCTAGGGCAGTGGAACTCTGGAAGTACAGAACTATGCTGCAAACTGGAAATACAGTCATATAACCATGGATCAGCAAAGTGTTGTAGTTGCAGTATGAATGGAGATGAACAATAACAACAATCGCCATCCTGGTATGTTGTTGATATCTCTGATTGCCCAAATGGTTTCATGTTTCAAGAGAATTTTATAGAAGATCCCCAAAATCAACAAATTATTTGTATTGTGTGATGAACCAAAGCCACTTGGTCCTTATCTCTTATTTATCTGTTGTATGCTCATCCTTTAGTGATGGCTTCTTGATTCACCAGGCTGAAATAGATAAAAAATACTTTTTTGAAGGAGGAGGAGGAGGAGAGGAAGAGAAAGAGGAGGAGGGGGAAAGAATATGTACTCTAATTATTTATACACATCTCCAAAGTGAATAGTACTGTTAGCAATGCAGGAAACTTGGATCCTTTCACAAAAATATAAGATATATCTGGACCATTTGAAGAACATAATAATTACTACAATTCAATTACACTGTGCTGTTTTTGATTGGGAAAAGGTATCTTTAGATATTTCAAATATATTTAATATTTAGAAATACGGAATGTATAGAAATGGCTATGTGTATTGATCAACAGAATAATTTCCTGAAGGACTTCTGGATGGATGGATTCTTGGTGATAATTGTGCAAAAATAACCATTTTCTCCTGCCATTGAGAGAAAATGAAGAAATGTTCATTCTCACATGTAAGGGTGAAATGGTTGAATAGTTATATCTATATTTCATGGTGGGGATTATTCTATGTGCATGCTGACATTTCTCATTACATACATTTCAGTAAAACCTTGGGGAAGCCCAAGCATATGCTGAGATCTCTATGTGAAACTATTGCACTTGTGAGCAATAGTAGGTAAATAGAACTTTCATTTTGCAAGATACTATTTTCCATAGATCCTGTAGTAAATTTTGGAATTAGATTACAAGTTATATTATTTAAAACAATATAAGCCTATTGTCACATGCAGACACTGACACATCTACCCTTCAAACCCCTGCAATTCTTCAGGACAGCCATGAATAGAGGTTCCAAATTGGTAACTTAGCTTTTGATTGCTTTCATCTTTGCTGTACAATTATAGCATTTCCAACCCATGCTTCTACACCCAAAATCATTAGAGCTTGATAGGAATTATCTGAGAACTTCAAAGCGAAGTAATCAGTCTTGTATTGTGTCTCTCTCTTTAATCAGCCCTCTTGTTTTTAAATAAGAAACTATAAGTGTATTTCAGTTAATATGACCAAACCTGCGATTTTCACCATGATTTTTCATACTATTAAGCCATATCTGTCTGTTCTCTCTGACATGATAAACATTTTGTTTTTATGGATTATGGGAGCAGGGAGAAAATAGATGAACACACGTATGCATGAGTCTGGTTGTCATTTTGTTAGAGATGTACAAAGATGTAAGACCAATTTTCAACTAATTAATACTCTTTTTGTGGTTGTTGTGGAGGTCAGAATTCTCTACCAGCTAGGTAACAACCAAACTACTCTCCTCCCACACCATCCTTTAGGTTCCTGGATACACACCAATGTCATCATCCTTCAAGACATCTGAAAGGAGTAGAATTATCTAGCAATAACAATATATATAGGAGGTATTCCACTACAAGTCAGAAAATTGACTTGGAGGAGCTGCAGCATATCAAACCATAGTATCACAAAGTTGGAAGAGCACACAGGGACCATCTATTCCAACACCCAGCCATCCAGTCTGTTGAAATACCTTCAGAGAAGGAGACTCTACCACACTTTGAGGCAGCACATTACACATAAAATATTGTTTTTGGTGTGATAGCAGGGTGGAGGAGGGGTGGGAATATAGTTTGGTGGCATGTTATACAATATATCCCTGAAGCTGCTGCGTGTGTTACATGGCAAGATATAGGGTGCAGAAATCAACTTCATACTTGTCCTTTAGTGAAAATATAGAAATGAAATGTGTGTTAATATGACCCTTATAATGTTTTGCTTATCACCGCTAAGAAATATAATTATGAAGTCACGTTTTCATTTTTATATGTATGTTTGTATAATTGTATAAGGCTCTCTGAACAAATAACTAACTAAACTTCATAATCTGATAATAAACTGGGTGAAACAGAATAAACTGTACAGTAATCTGTCAGTTTGTTTGCCTCTGTTTCTCATTTTTCAATCTTTAATTTGTGCTGCACTTTTAAAATGCAGATGAAAAGCTTTGTGCATTTTTATCCATATTTTCCTAATGTGTGTTATACACAATATTGCTCTCTCTGTTTGTGTGTGTATTGGGGCTGTGCAAAATTATTGTTAATCCTCATAAGTCAGATCAAATTTATTAAATTCAAATTTAGGACACGTGGGTGTGTCCCATGCCAAAAACTTAAGTATTGAAACTTACCCAAAATGTTTTCATTTGCATTTTGTAAACTTCGGAAGCCTCTCAAAGTCAGTTTCATTTTCAGCACTAGCAAGCAAAGCAGAGACAAAAAAGTTGCCATTCCTCTTTAAATTAAGGGGTTCTCACCATTAAGAGAGGGAAGCAGCAGGAAGAAAGCAGAGTTCACTGGGTAAGAGATTTTTTATAGCACAGAATTATGGGAAATGTAGTTTGGTAAGCTGAGGAGCCCTATGCTAGAAAATTCAAAAGGCCCTGCCCTAGACTACATTTCCCAGAATTCTGCTCAGATTTGTCTCTGGCAGCCAGCCGGAGTTCCAATACATTTTTGAGTCTGCCAAAAGGAGGACTGATAATTCTAGTAAGTAAATCTCTGTGCTAGGTTGGGATGAAATACCTAAATGGAAGTTATATTAGTTAATAAGAGAGATATTCAATAACATAGTTGTTGTGGCTTTAAAAATGTTTTTGACCAAACTTTTTAAAATATTCCCTAAAGTCAGTAGATGTATGAATATTTCTGAAAGTTTGGGGAATGGTCCCCTATTATTTTGTTTCACTGCATAGAAAATTCAAGGAGATAGCTCTTGTAGTCTTTTTTTTTTTGTAAAAAGTTGTTTATAAAAAAATTGAAAATTCTCCAAATATTATTGGATAAGTGAAACGTTCTGAAATTTGATGGGCTAACAATGGTAAATGTGTTCTACCATCGTAGCAAGTTCCACACAATAGCCGTAAAAATTAGGGAGAAAGGAGCCCCCGAAGTTTCCCCAGTTACACAATTACTGTATGAAAAAGAAACAAAATTTTGTTACTGTAGTTATAATAATGAAATTTTTACTAACAATATTTTAGAAATGCTTTAGAAACAAAATGCTGGTGCCTCCTAATTTCGTAATGAGTTTTGAAACACTTTTTTCATTGATCGCAAAACCCTAACATTTATTCCTGCCGAGTTATTTCCAAGCTAAGGTCCCTACACATCTTATAATTCTTAGTAGAAAGACCAGTGGGGAACCTTTCATTGACTTGGCCAGCATTTATAATAATCCCATACTCTGCAGACTGTAAAAACTATTTCTGGCTGCAGTCAAGAATCAGCAATATTTCCACTTCTATACATTTCAAAATCTTGGTGAAAGTTATTGTCAAAAATGAGCTTTCATGGCACTGTATATGGACAACATTCATATCCCTTGCATTTACTGGATACTTTACTTGGATTACTTTTCTGAAAATTTGGCTTACTATGAAGAGAGCCAGCATGGTGTAATGGTTTACATATTGGACTACATCACTAGAGTAGTGCTCACATCCCTGCTTGGTCATGAGAAGTCATCTTGGAAAAGTTACACTCTTCCAGTCTCAAAAAAAAATGACTCCCTCTGAACAAATTATGCCAAGTTCATCTTATAGTCATCATAAGTCAGAAAAGATACAGTAAATTAAAAGCTAAAGGGTGGAATAGTTTTTTTCCCAATATTCATTAAATTGCTAAAATATTATGTTTTATGCTATATTAAACTGTGAAATTTCTTTCATACACTCAGAAGAGGGTTTGAAGTGTTGAAGGAAACACAAAGCTTGAAGTCAATTTTAAAACCCATTTGAACTTGATCCACTTTTCTCCTGCATTTTCCAGGTCATTTGGATTAGAATTATGTTGTGTAAAATATCCACACACATGTTGGAAGATCATATTCTTACCTAAAGAATCCAAGAGGTTGAAGCCATTTTTAACCTCCTGATGCTCACCACCACTACTTTCTGGAGAAATGTTCACTTGTTGCAAAATTTATTTGAACATACAAAATAATTCGTAGTGGGGTGGTAGGAGGGTGGGTTAATCTGAGCAAACAAATCAGTCTGAGTTTCAAAAAGGGACCTACCATTTGTAATTTAGGTTTTTTTTTGGGGGGGGGGGTTTGGAAAATGATTGATTTACATAAAGTAAGCATTATTTCAAAATGGACAGGCTCATATTTGAAAGGAAAACCAAACAAAAATGAAGAAGTAAAAACTTTATGACATAGGTTAAGTATGGGATTTTACAATAGAGTCTACCCTTAAATTCAAATTTTAGAAAGATTCTAGCTCATATTATTGTTTGATTAATGATTAATGTGAGTAGGAACTAGAATATAAAAAGTTAAATTTCCTTCAAAGACCAATAGGAATGACTGACCCTTGATATTTTTGTCTTATCCCTTTGTTTAAGGAACATGGAGCAGCATTTTGTCTCACATAAAGCCTGTGGGATCGGCCAGGCTGAAAGAACAGAAAAGAAAAAGATTATGTGTCCAAAGTCACTCAGCAGACTCCACAACCAAGTGTTGTTGTGAACTTGGGTTTCTTCACAGTAAAATACAACTCTTTAATCCCTGCACTATACTAGTCCTCTTGGATTTGTATTGACCTGAGGTGAGCAAACAGACTGCTAGAATTGTTCTGAGAGCTGTTTCTAACATTCTAAATGCACACATCTGAGATTTCTATTTTAAGATGAAATGAAACTCCATATAGAAAGGGTCACATGAATATCATAAACTGAGCTGACCAAAGACACCGTATTGCCTATGGAAGAGCAGCAAATACTACCCCTACTCCAAATCAAACAAGATAGATGACCAAAGACCAAGCACAGTATTTTCAGAACTGACACAGAAAATCCTTCCCTTATAATATCAATAACAAATTGATTTTGCTGCTTTTTTGCAGTTTATATAACTGGGTACCTAAGGCATTCACCGCCCTTTGTGGAATAGGAGAGTCATAATAAAAATGTGTTTACAACTTCAAAAGATATAAAAGGGAATATGCCCATGTTTACTGAGAAATAACCATATGACTTATTCTTTGTATACATTTTTCAGAGTACGGGTTTTGCAAAGAATTTGGACACATCCGTCATCCTCTTCACAAGTTAGTACAAAGTTGGTTGAAATGGGGCCAAGTTGTATTTGCAGATTTCTGTAGGCAAGGTAAGGCATGGCATGGCACGGCACGGCACAGCACAGCACAGCACAGCACAACATGACACACTGCATTTGCTCAGGGTAATATGTCCTCTCATGGAAATTAGGTATTCTCCTTGAAATCCAAAGATGAAGAATATAATTAGACATGTCGTGTGTGTGTGTGTGTGTGTGTGTGTGTGTGTACAGATCCACTTTCAAAAACGGTCTTTGGCTGGTTCGGATGCCTGTAAAGGCATAGGCTTCATCGCCAATTTTTTTCAGCTGCAACAGAACAGTGGCTACCAAAAAACAGTTGCTTTCAGTTTCTTTCAGCTACACATGGAGTGCGGGAAGGGAGGCAGCTGCTAGAAGGAAAGGGATCCCAGAAAGGGTGGTTTCTGAAGCCTGTTGCCTTAAACAAGGATCTCCTTGAAAGACAGAAGGGAAAGGATCCCAGAAAGGATGGTTTCTTAGGTCCTTGTCTTAAACCCAGGTCTCACTGAAAGACAAAAGTGAAGTCATTTTTAAAGCTATTGGAGTGAAACTTGAGACAACGGTAGAACACATTTACCACCGTCACCTCCCAAGTTTCAGAACATTTCACTAATCTATTGATTTTTAAGGTTTTTACAAAAAATTTTTTTTAAAGAAAAGCAACAAACAAACATACAAACAAGCTACAAGAGCTATTTCCTTGAATTTCTCCACAATTACACAACATATTCAATGCATCATTATCCCCAAGTTTAAGAAAGATTAGCACATCTACTGATTTTTGGGGAATTTTTATTTTTTGTCAAAATAAATAATTTTAGCTTCTATGGCTGGATAGAATGGAGTTGAGTAGGGTGGGGTGGTGGCCACACTTGTGGGACAGCAAGCAAAACCATCAAGTTTCAGAGAGAAACAGAGCCCCATGGAGTTCCACCAGAAGTGTCATCATAACATGTGATGGCTTCTGTGGGACTCCAATTTTAAAGTGTGTAGAAACTGGAACAGTTCTACATGTGATGAGGCCCTTAGTCCTACACCTCTGGGAGAGCAGATAACAGGCTTTGAACCTCTTCTCTGCGATAGGCTTTGGGGTATTTAAAGGGTGGAATCATGCCACCGCTCAGTCTTCTGTTCACCAAGATGAAAATGTCCAACTCTTTCAATCTTTCCTTATATGTTGTATTCTCAAACCTCTTATTTTCCTTTTTGCCCTTCTCATTTCAATTTGTCAATATCATTTTAAAAAGAAGATATCCAAAACTGAACCCAGTACCACAAGAATCAGTACCACATATATTGGTCCAGTTCTGGGTGTCTTATCATTTTGTAGTCTAGACAGCTGAGACAGAAAGAAGCTAAAAACCCCTGCAACAAATCTCTTCAATTTGGTTGCAGCCCTATGTCTCCTAACATTTTGTTTCTGCAATGAAAAATACTTTGAAAATTGCAGAGGTCTGGAAGACAATTATAAGTTGTGAACATATTCTGCATGAAAATTGTATATGTGAGAGAACATATATGCCACAGACACACCAAAAATAGGATGATTTTCTATGCAGACAAATGCTATTTCCCCAACACAAAAAAATGCATTCCATGCACAGATAGTTCACCTAAATCCAAAATTCTCTTTTTCAGGGCTTTCCAAAACACAAAAAATACATATTTGATATTTTTCTTCAAATATTATTTCCATCCCTATCACAAACTTCCTTTATTTCATGTGCATAAGGGAAAGTGCCCAAATAGCAACCTTTACATTAATCCACTGGTTTATTTACTCAGAAGAGGATTTCAGTCTAAATCCAATTTGTGAATTTTACAGAGCTCTGCACAATTTAAGTTCTTGTCCTGACCACAATGGTATAGTCAAGAAGTGAGAGACAGGAATATTATATTGCAGTATAAATAAGTAATAATGCTAATTTCAAAGAAGAAAATTAGAATGATAGCCTAGTCTTTTACATTTAGTACACCTAGCTATTGACATTGCAGAATCTATTGATGTATGAAAGATAAATTGCATTTTAAAGTTGCTGTTCTTTATGGGTGATTTAGATTTATATATACTTTAAATAAAGCTAAAATAAATGTGCAAACAGATTACCATAGGCAGTAATTACTTTCTTTCTTCTTCATTCACTCAGTTGTTTCCGACTCTTCGTGACCTCATGGACCAGTCCATGCCAGAGTTCCCTGTCAGCTGTCGCTGCCCCCAGCTCCTTCAAGGTCAATTACTTTATCTAAGACTAAAACCTAATCTTTTTTTTAAGGTTATAAAGAGAACATGATTCTTCTGTGGTGAAAATCCAGATGACATAAAAGACATAGATCTGTTATTGGAAAGCCTCAATCACTTCAATTGAGTTTCCTTGGGAAAACTTCCTAGACTATCTTACCCCAAAACCATTTACAGTTTTAAATATCTGCAACAAAGGGTGTGTCTATGCTGTAACAGTAATGCAGTTTGACACTAATTTAATTGCCATGGTTCAGTGCTATGGGATCATGGGAGTTGTACTGTTACAAGGTCTTTAGTCTTCTCTGCCAAAGATTGCTGAGATCTCATCAAACTAGGACTCCTATAATTCCATAGCATTGAGCCATAACAGTTAAAGTGGTCTCAAACTATATTAATTCTACATTATAGATGCACCCTGAGATGACAATCCGAGAAGACCACACCATTTAGTTGTATAATAGGTAGAAATGGACAAAATAGATTAGTTTGCAAGTGTATTCACTAGTCTGTTATGTTACAGTATACTGTCAGAACACAGTTATGAACTTATAGATGTGTTGTATACATATTTCTTGATGATAGTGTGTCTTAGGGTGTAATATATTATTTCCTTACAATACAAAGTAATACTAGGTAAGAAAACTGAAGACATTTCCAAAAAGTAGATATTGCAGTGATCACGAAAATCTTTCCTTTGATTTTACTGAATCAGGGGATTATTATATTTCTGATTGAAAGAGAACAAAAATTTTGACAGGGATCTCAGGGAGGGAAGATTGACAAACCACAACAGGACTGGACTTTCAGCAGTGAAACTAATGATATTATTTGGCTAAATCTGGCTGAAATCTGTGAGTCTGAGAAAAATAGAATGAGGATGAGAAGGGGGAAATTAGGTATTTCATATAAGCAAGGAATTCCAGGCTTTAGTTATTTATACAAAAAGTGTGTTTTATTTAATTTTATTTCATTTATATACAGTAGAGTCTCACTTATCCAACGTTCTGGATTATCCAACACATCCTTGTAGTCAATGTTTTCAATACATCGTGATATTTTGGTGCTAAATTCATAAATACAGTAATTACTACATAGCATTAATGTGTAATGAACTACTTTTTCTGTCAAATTTGTTGTATAACATGATGCTTTGGTGCTTAATTTGTAAAATCATAACCTAATTTGATGTTTAATAGGCTTTTCCTTAATCCCTCCTTATTATCCAACATATTTGCTTATCCAACGTTCTGCCAGCCTGTTTATGTTGGATAAGTGAGACTCTACTGTACCAACTTTCTGTCAACATGGGATCCAAGTGGGCACAGAACTCAGATGAAAACAAATTACAGTTAAAAACAATCATAACAGTGAAAATAAAAGGCATTAAACAAATTCATAAATACAGCACTAAAACAAACTGATTTTTAAAGCTTTGGTATAAGAATAAAAGTAAAGAATCTTCCATAGTAAATTATTCTTATGTATCAACCATTTAATAGTCAAATATCCATCTAAATCAAAGATTTATGCTTAGTAGTAGAAGGAGAACAGAAAGATTCAATCTAGGTTCCACTGGGAGATCCACAGACATTGAATAAGATGGCTCTTTCATGTGACTTCACTATGCACAATAGTAAAATCGCGGAGACAAAAAGAAAAATGTCCACCAAGGAACTCAAAATCTAGGCAAAATCGGGGGAAAAGAAATGGTGTTGCAGGTTGTCTGTATAGGGCTTTTACTGGCATGGAAACAGACCCACAGCTTGATCACTTCAGCCAGTGTAGATGAGGATCAGCCCTGAACTGCAGCATGGGGCTGATGCATGGTAGTGTGAAGCAAGCCACCTTAATGTGTACTTGGCCTATGTTATTTCAAGTCTAGGGAAAGCCTGAATTCTGCCACAGAACTTGGGGTTTCCTTCAACTTAGAACTCTGTATCCATGCCACCCGGTGTGTCTTGGTCTTGGTCAGCCTGGGGACATGAGATGGCAGCCCCTCTCTGTTCCCCATGTCATTGCTAGAGACCATAACATGGGGAGCACTGGGAAGGGAGAAATGAGAGGATTGATTTTATTACCCTCCCTCTCCCTCCTCACCACCCTGTCACCTTGGCAGATGTCATGGCAAGCAAGGTAGAACAGATAGGTCTCGTGTTGTGGCTATGTCTGGGTGATGGGGGGACAGTTAGGCTGGCTGCTGCTGGGAGATGGAGACTTCCTCCTGGCTCTGCAGCAGCTGGGGGAGTATGTTTTGGGGAAATATAGATGTGCTTCAGAAGCTTATGATAAAGAAATCAGCAAGGACTCCAAGTTCAGTATTAATTTAGCTTTTAATCTTTTATATGTTTTATATGGTTTTGGAATGGAGAAAAATGTCTGCATTTCAGACTGGCCCTCTAGACAAAGGAATCAAGAGTATAGCTGAATGCCCAGTGGATTTTCCTGAGAGACACTATTTGGTGCTTGACTTAATAAGACAATAGATAGTAAAGTCTGATTAAATCACTCTGTCCGAGAGAGAATTTACTATTTTACTTAACTATTATTATTTGACTTAACCATCACTCACTTGAGGGGATTTCCATATCAATATGGCTGTTGGTAGTTGCAGGATGTTCAGCTCTAGCTAAATCTCTCTGAGGTATTCATGCCTAATGCCCAATTGACTGCTCTCTACATCCTGGTACTATTCTACACTGAATAGTTAATAAAAGAATTACTATATATTTCTATGATTTTCCCTGGATGCTCTTTGAGTAACTAGGGAGAAGTTTCATTTGCAGAATTTAACCTTTCTCTGCCCTGGGACAGATACAATTTGAATTCAACTTGTAATTTCTAGCCAGAGAGTTGTACACAGACAAGTCTTGCCAGTGGTGTTCTACAATACCTGGTGACAATTCTGTTCTGCATCAAAAATAGAGTAGTGGAAGTAGAAAACGGGAGCATATGAGGAAAGGAGAATATGGATACACAGGAAGAAGTAGTTAAAAGTTATGAAATCCTTAATGAAAAATGCCCAGATATTTCCCAGAATACTTGGACAGTTCATTATTAATTCTGTACCAAATTTATACATTGTTTCTTTGTACAAATGTCATGTTTTTCTACACAGGTAAAGGGAATTCTGCACAGATAATTTCTGCATTAAAAATTCTGAGTTCCTTCAGACAATCCAGGTTCACATTTTGTGCAGGTGATGTCCTCAACTACAAAGGTCCTCATGACTCCCAAATTCCCTCCATCAGGGTTTCCCAATATTCATAAAAACTATTTTTTTCAAATACTTTTTAATATTCTTTCCATTATACTCACCACAGAATGGTTGACTCCTCAGTAGTGTGATTCCTACCATCAGATATAGTCTACTTCCTTATTTTATATATGTTAATCTAAAATTAGTTAGGGTTCAGTGCTGGCTTTGGTTTTTAGCACCTTTCAGTTCTCTACTTCATAAAGAGAAAATGCCGCTAAATCCCCTTAAAGGACAGAAGGCTTAGGAAACTTACTAGATATTTAATAAAAGGAAGTTGTAATTCCATGGCCTTCTCACAACACGGGATAGCAGCTATGTATTGCCACTGGCATCATGTGACTGTGGCACCTTGGTTGTATGAGGCTGCTCTTCTGGATAGATGGCATCACTTTGTCCTTGTGTTGTGCTGCTTCCTCCCACTTTTGTTTTTATGTTGTTTTGTGTTGTTTTTATGTTGTTTTTATGTTTGTAAAGGGGTAAGAATGACTGAGGTTCTTTCAGGCAGGGGAATTTTCCTATCCCAACGCTGCCACCAATTTGTAAAGATGTAAACCACCAAAGACTCAGGGAGGAGACCCTTTACTTTAAAGGGTAGCATAACTTGGTTTAGAATATATGTGACAGAGGCTTAGACGTTGGAAGAACAATAACAAGTTTATTCAGGCACAAAGCTTAGTGGTTACAATGATGTTTCTCACGTAGAGGTATTCTTATTAACAGCTACAATATTAAAATGAGATGAATTAAACTCTCTAAAGTGTCACTTTTTTACTCAAAGCAGTTAAAACTTATTCCTCTGCTGCTTTCTGTTACTTCAAAACTTGAACTATCCAGTGACTTCAAACCACAGTCACCCCTGCGATATATTATCACAGATTCTCTGTGCCTTACCAGGTCACAGACTACATTAAATAAGTCACCAAACTTATTTAAAAACCAACTCAAAATGAACAATTGAGCCTCCTTGATCCAATCCACCTGGAATCAATCTTTCCTGCGCCTCCGCAGAGCACAGACTGCCTCTCTTTTTAAAACTCTGCACTTCTTCCACTAAGCGGCAGTTGGCTCTGCCTGCTTCTCCATGGCAACCAGCCTCTGAGTGCTGAGATGCAATAACTGTAATACTTATCCTTTTAAAACATAAACACACAATTAAACATAACATCTATAAACAAAAATTTGTACTTCATTACAATGTTGAAATCACAAAGTGTTTTGCTATTTTTAATAAAGAAATAAATGGAGAAGACACCATGCTGCCACATAAACACACAGGATTCATTGCATCAGGTAAATCCCAGGACCATGGTATAATCAGGTATAATTGATGGACTTTGGTGGACCAATAATGGGTTTCATATGTTACTTCTGTTCAGGTTTCCACTTCATGCAATACATTTCCTAGCCTACAAAGATGGAAGCGACATTTTTTGATATTCTGTCTGAACTCTAGCTGCATTACAACCAGAAAATGATCAGGTGCAGTTTCATCTAAATTCTGTAGGAAACTGCAGTTATCATAGTGTCTTTACACTAATGCTCAGAGCATGGGAAATAAGCAAGACGAACTCCAACTCCTAGCACAGCACCACACATACGATGTCATAGGCATCACTGAAACCTGGTGGGATGACTCCCATCACTGGAATTTAACCATTGAGGGCTATAACCTCTTTCACATAAATAGAACAAAGGGGAGAGGAGGGGGAGTAGCTTTATATGTCAAAAACAGTTACGTTGCAGAAGAAATGCAAGACTGTAATCCGGGAAACCAGCTTGAAAGCATCTGGATAAGAATCAAGGGAACCGGGACTCAAAAAGATCTTGTCGTGGGTGTCTACTACAGACCTCCGAGTCAGGATGAAGGACTTGATGAAGCCTTCTGTCAACAGCTGACCAAACAGGCACAAAGAAGAGATATAGTAGTCATGGGCGATTTCAATTATCCCGATATCTGCTGGAAAACAAACTCAGCCAAGAGTACAAAGTCCAACAAATTCCTCACTTGCCTTGCAGATAATTTTATGGTCCAGAAGGTAGAAGAGGCAACAAGGGGATCAGCAACTCTTGATCTAATCTTAACAAATGTGGAAGACCTGATCAATACAGTTGAAGTGGTTGGATCCTTAGGGGCAAGTGACCATGTGCTCCTGCAGTTTGCAATACAAAGGAATGCTGAAACTAAGACAAGTCAAACACGCATTCTGGACTTTAAGAGAGCTGACTTCCAAAAAATGAAGGAATTACTGAGCGGCATTCCATGGACGCCGATATTAAAAAACAAGGGAGTTAAGGATGGATGGGAGTTTTTCAAAAGTGAAATACTCAAGGCGCAAATGCAAACAGTGCCAACAAAGAAGAAAAATAAGACAAGTGCAAAGAAGCCAGAATGGATGTCCAAAGAACTTCTAACTGAGCTAAAGCTCAAAAGTGACATGCACAAGAAGTGGAAAAGGGGAGAAATCACCAAAGAAGAATTCAAACGTATAGCCAACTCCTGTAGGGAAAAGGTTCGCAAGGCTAAAGCGCAAAATGAGCTCAGGCTTGCCAGGGACATAAAAAACAACAAAAAAGGTTTTTTTGCTTATGTTGGTAGAAAAAGGAAGAAAAAGGAGGCGATAGGGCCACTGCAAGGAGTAGATGGGGTGATGGTGACAGGGGATAGGGAAAAGGCAGAACTGCTTAATGCCTTCTTTGCCTCGGTCTTCTCACAAAAAGAAAGCCATCTTCAACCTCAGCAACATGGAATGGACGAAGGATTGGGGGAAATCCAACCCCAAATAGGGAAACAAGTTGTCCAGGAACACCTGGCCACTCTAAACGAATTCAAGTCCCCAGGGCCAGATCAGCTACATCCAAGAGTATTGAAGGAACTAGCGGAAGTTATTTCAGAACCACTGGCAATCATCTTCGAGAGTTCTTGGAGAACAGGAGAAGTCCCAGCAGATTGGAGGAGGGCGAATGTGGTCCCTATCTTCAAGAAGGGAAAAAAGAACGACCCAAACAATTACCGTCCGGTCAGCCTCACATCAATACCAGGCAAGATTCTGGAAAAGATCATTAAGGAAGTGGTCTGCAAACACTTAGAAACAAATGCGGTCATTGCTAATAGTCAACACGGATTTACCAAAAACAAGTCATGCCAGACTAATCTGATCTCTTTTTTCGATAGAGTTACGAGTTGGGTCGATACAGGGAATGCCGTGGATGTAGCATATCTAGATTTCAGTAAGGCCTTCGACAAAGTCCCCCACGACCTTCTGGCAAACAAACTAGTAAAATGTGGGCTAGACAAAACTACGGTTAGGTGGATCTGTAATTGGCTAAGCGAACGAACCCAAAGGGTGCTCACCAATGCGTCGTCTTCATCATGGAAAGAAGTGACAAGTGGAGTGCCGCAGGGCTCCGTCCTGGGCCCGGTTCTGTTCAACATCTTTATTAACGACTTAGACGAAGGGTTAGAAGGCACGATCATCAAGTTTGCAGATGACACCAAACTCGGAGGGATAGCTAACACTCCAGAAGACAGGAGCAGAATTCAAAACGATCTTGACAGACTAGAGAGATGGGCCGAAACTAACAAAATGAAGTTCAACAGGGACAAATGCAAGATACTTCACTTCGGCAGAAAAAATGGAAATCAAAGATACAGAATGGGGGACGCCTGGCTTGACAGCAGTGTGTGCGAAAAAGATCTTGGAGTCCTCGTGGACAACAAGTTAAACATGAGCCTACAATGTGATGCGGCAGCTAAAAAAGCCAATGGGATTTTGGCCTGCATCAATAGGGGAATAACGTCTAGATCCAGGGAAGTCATGCTCCCCCTCTATTCTGCCTTGGTCAGACCACACCTGGAATACTGTGTCCAGTTTTGGGCACCGCAGATGAAGGGAGATGCTGACAAGCTGGAAAGCGTCCAGAGGAGGGCAACTAAAATGATTAAGGGTCTGGAGAACAAGCCCTATGAGGAGAGGCTTAAAGAGCTGGGCATGTTTAGCCTGCAGAAGAGAAGGCTGAGAGGAGACATGATAGCCATGTACAAATATGTGAGGGGAAGTCATAGGGAGGAGGGAGCAAGCTTATTTTCTGCTGCCCTGCAGACTAGGACACGGAACAATGGCTTCAAACTACAGGAAAGGAGATTCCACCTGAACATCAGGAAGAACTTCCTCACTGTGAGGGCTGTTCGGCAGTGGAACTCTCTCCCCCGGGCCGTGGTGGAGGCTCCTTCTTTGGAGGCTTTTAAGCAGAGGCTGGATGGCCATCTGTCGGGGGTGCTTTGAATGCGATTTCCTGCTTCTTAGCGGGGGGTTGGACTAGATGGCCCTTGAGGTCTCTTCCAACTCTACTATTCTATGATTCTATGATTCTATGATTCATATCTCTACCTATCACTCAACTGTCACGCTTTTTTTGAAAAGGGGAGAGAAATAAAGTGCATAAGAACATATAAATGTATCCTATTTTAAAATAACATGTACAGCAAATAAAGGACTTTGCATTTTACCCTCTGATCTTCTTTCAGTAAACTACACTTCCTTCCATTAATCATTAATTATTTTAAGACCAGCTTGTGCCATTTAGAGTTTGACCTGAAGTACTTCATTTCAAGCCTCATCTTTTTTTAAAAACAAACAAAGATGTTGTTTTTCAGCATGGATGCCTAATCTTCTATCAGTGCTCTTAACATCCAGGCACTATATATGTCTTGACTGGCTGCCTCTTTAAAAAAAAAAAAGAAAAAGAAAGAAAGAAATGACCTCTTCTCCATACCCGTGGGGAGATCTGGTGAATCTGAAGCGTACAAGCATTAGAAATTCAGCCCATTACTTTCAATATTGCTTTTCAGAGGTGAACATTAATATCCTGTGAATAAAATAAATGAAGTCTCTTATTCTCCTGTTCAGTACTTAATGCTGTTTTTAAAAATTAAATAACTTTCACACATGTAATTCTGCTGCACTTACAAAAATACCAACTCCGGTGGAGACATAGTATATCATTCTAAATGAGAAAACATAAAAAGCTACCTGTAACGTTAAGAACATTACTAAACAAGAAGAATTGTTCATGGTTCTTTTAAAGAGCCATGAATTTTAATCTATATCTCCATATCAGTAAAGAGAAATTATAGAATGGATAAATTCATGCCGTCTTTTATCAGGGGCGAAAAGGAGCAGTGTTAGATGGCCATACATCTTCGGGAGTTGCTGGCAGTCTCATTAGTGTGCTGTGATATCCATTATATAGAACATCATAAAGATGAAAGCTATTAAATGAGAAAGTCATTCCAAATTCTATCAGAGAAAAGCAACTTTGATTTATTATTCAAATTGATATAAGTACAATGAAGGGTGAGCCATACTGGTGATGCAGAAGGAGAAGGGAGAGAAGGTATCAAACCAAGAACTTAAGAGGTTGACTTGATTGACAAGAACATTGGTACTTCTGTCCAAGTGTCTCTATATCATTAGCACAGTGCCTGACTCTGGCTGGTGATATATTCCCTGATAAAAGAGAATATGTGAGCAGATCTCTTTCAATGCAAAAGTTTGGCAATAAATTCAATTGTAAGGCAATCTCTGCAAAAGTTCTGGTTGTAAAGGATAGAAGAACACAGACCTTTCAGGGAAGTTAAATATTGTCCAAGAACATCATCTTTCATATAAGTAACAGCAGATATTTCTTTCATCCTACCATTGCACTTTCTTCTATTCCACTTATGTAAGCAAAGTATGTTTCATATAGACCTTTGTTCCTTTCTCCCTGGAGATCTCTTGCTAGAAGCAGTAATCCATCCCCAGTAACTAGGGACCTCATCAGATGCAGGCTCCCCCCACCCCCATTTCTACACACTTTAAAAACATTTTAAAGATGGAGTCCTGTGGAACCTATCAAAAGACTCAAGACTGCCTCTAGTTGTTCCCCGTGGGACTCTGTCTTAAAAATGTTTTTAAAGTGTGTAGAAATTGGTTTTTTTATTAATTGGGGAGAAATCATTTTCAGAGCTCCCAATTCATGTAGAAACAGCTAAAGGTGCATATTTTAATGTGGGAAGGGAACTATCATGCTGTTTTAGATTGTTGTAGTGACGTTAAAGAGTGGGTGCTCTTATGGGTGGTCTCTAAATGTGCCTCAATGCTTCTTTTCCTGCCATGAATCATCTTGCATGAAACTTGTATGGTAATTTTTTTAAATAGTTTTTTCTTCAGTAATTCTACAAATTTGATATACAGTAGAGTCTCACTTATCCAACACAAACAGGCCGGCAGAACATTGGATAAGCAAATATGTTGGATAATAAGGAGTGAATAAGGAAAAGCCTATTAAACATCAAATTAGGTTATGATTTTACAAATTAAGCACCAAAACATCATGTTATACCACAAATTTGACAGAAAAAGTAGTTCAATACGAAGTAATGCTATGTAGAAATTACTGTATTTACGAATTTAGCACCAAAATATCACAATATATTGAAAACATTGACTACAAAAAAGCATTGGATAATCTAGAACATTGGATAAGCGAGTTTTGGATGAGTGAGACTCTACTGTATCACCAGTTTTCTGTAGCATGGTAAGAATCAACATTCTACTTTTGTACTCAACTGTACTGCAATTGAACAAACAGCTCTGCTTCGAAAGGGTTTCCAGCAGATTATACAATATCAGTTAATGATACTAATATGTCAAAAGAACAAAGAGCAAAGAAGTTTCCAAATCTGACAAGATGAGTTCTGTTGCTGAGAAGTGTGCTCCAAATAACCAATAATCATCAAATGCTTCATTGCTAAGATGTGTCAAATAAAAGAAGACATATAGATTAAAATCATGGTAGATTGGTAGGTCCTTTTCCTTCTGCTGGCTCAAACACTGTGATTCAGTTCTAATTTCTAATTTACTTAGAATTAGATTAATTCTAATATAAATTCTAATTTCCGATTCTGATATAGATCTGTCAATGCATTGACCCTATAAAGCAACTTGAAACCTGTTTGGGGAACTGGTTTTGCTGCATGGGTGATTAAGATTGTCATGCCTGGAACTACTTTGAGGGTAGGACAATGAACATGGTGCTTGACCTTAAACTGCTATGTAGATTTTTTCCCCATTACTGCAGACATGTACTTCAGTGTACCAGAAGCATACAGAGTTTTAAAAAAGGGAAAAGTGACAGCTTTTGAGAAGAGTTGAGAAGATCAGTTACTACTTGAAAGGGGTAAATTATAGGGTTTTGCACAATATCATTTTGGTATCCCGGATTTAGGGGATTTAAGGGTTTTGGCTGCTGAATCCCTGGAAACAAACTTGGCCCGGGGGGGGGGGGGGAATGAAGCCTTAGATATTACAGATCACAGCATCGTTTTGGCTAATGGGAGCTAATGGGTTTGAGCAGCATTCTACTTGAGGCAGAGGCAGTGTGTGGGCTGCCTCACAAATCAGATGAGCCGTGGCTACTCTTCTTCTTTCTTCCCCAGCAGCTTTCTCCATCCTTTCCCAAAGTCCCCCTTCCAGTGCCTGCTTGAGGCAAATGGGATCTCACTTTCCCAGCAGCAGTTTGTAAGGTGCAGGCATTGAAGGAGCCCCTGTGCTCCCTCCCAGGGCATGATGGGAGTTGAAATATTTCTCTCCGTGTGTTTCTCACTTTCTTTCTCAGCCAATAAGAGGCCTGGTTGACTGTATTGATTTTCCTCCATTCTTGTGCCATGTACTTGGGACTTCAATTTCCAGAACCCCCTCTTGTTTTTATGTTATGGTAAAAAAAAAAAGGCATGCAGATGTCAATGTGGTCTACAAGTGAGGTGAGTTTCATGCTGATGGGCCTAAAAATGACAGAGAAATAAGACTTTGAATTTTCTCCATTGACAGCATTGGACCCAATGTTACTGATATGAAAATGAAACCCCCCTTCCAATTTTGGGAACTTCTTGGTAAACAGAATGGGGGGAGGGTCATAAAATCATAGAGTTGGAAGAGACCTCACAGGCCATCCAGTCCAACCCCCTGCAAGAAGCAGGAAAATCTCATTCAAAGCACCCCTGACAGATGGCCATCCAGCGTCTGCTTAAAAGCTTCCAAAGAAGGAGCCTCCATCACACTCCGGGGCAGAGAGTTCCACTGCCGAACAGTCCTCACAGTAAGTTCCTCCTAATGTTCAGGCGAAATCTCCTTTGAAGTAGTTTGAAGCCATTGTTCCGTGTCCTAGTTTCCAGGGCAGCAGCAAACAAGCTTGTTCCCTCCTCCCTATGTCTTCCCCTCACATATTTGTATATGGCTATCATGTCTCCTCTCAATCTTTTCTTCTGCAGGCTAAACATGCCCAGCTCTTTAAGCCGCTCCTTATAGGGCTTGTTCTCCAGACCCTTAATCATTTTAGTTGCCCTCCTCGAGATGCTTTCCGGCTTGTCAACATCTCCCTTCAACTGCAGTGCCCAGCTGAAAATGGGACCAAAAATGGCATGTGTTTTTGACAAATCACACACCCCTAGTAAATTAGCCCACCAGTACCTAGTAGGCTTGTCCGATCGATGGGAAAAATGTTTCAATTCTCGTTTCTAAAGTAGGGGGTGCCGGCGCTTCGATATAGAAATTATTTCTGAATTTTTCACCCAAAAATTTCGGATATTTCTGAAAATTCGTAATGATTCTTAATGTTTCTAAAATGGCGGACACGCATGCGCAATCACCAAAAAAAAAAGGAAACCGGGGGGGGGACTTTTACAGGGCTCTCCCGCCCTCATTTCTTGAGCTATCCTCATCAAATTTGGTAGAGTGGGAGATCACATTCAACTCTCTTTGCTCAACAAATTGCAGAACATTTCCTGTCTCCTATGATTTTTGGCGAATTTTCATAACTTTTTATAATACACTATTTTTCAATATTTGAAGAATCCTGTCCCTGGTTTGAAAGTCTTATTTCCTGTTCAATTGGGTTCTTATCACTGTAAAAGTCCCTCTTCTACTTGTGTAGACTTTTGATTAGAAACGCAGCACACGCCAAGCAATGCCTTGGCAGGAGTGCCACTGTCCTTTGGAAACTATAAATTGCCTTTGAACCTTTTGATCAATGGTGCCACTGGCTGACCTTGTGATTGCAAAAATGAAACTCTGGCTGAGGACTTTGGATTAGAAATGCAGCACACGCCAAGCAATGCCTTGACAGGATTGGCAATGTCCTTTGGAAACTATAAATTGCCTTGGACCTTATTGATTGATGGTGCCCCTGGCTGACCTTGTGATGGCAAAAATAAAACTCTGGCCGAGGACTTTGGATTAGAAATGCAGCACACGCCAAGCAATGCCTTGACAGGAGTGCCCACGTCCTTTGGAAACTATAAATTGCTGTGGACCCTCTATTGAATCAAATCAATGTCTGACTTTGTGATTGCAGAAATAACACTCAGCCCAAGGCTTGGGAATAGAAATGGAGCTTGAGGGAAGCAATGCCTTGGCGGGTGCCCCATGTCCTTTGGAAACTATTTCTTCCAATGTACCCTTTTAGGTTTGAAAACAATGTGTGTCTTTGTGATTGCTGCAATAACACTCATCTCGGGGCTTGGGATTACAAACGGAGGGTGAGGGAAGCAATGCCTTGGTGGGTGCCCCACGTCCTTTGGAAACTATAACTTCCAATGTACCCTTTAAGGTTGAAAAGAACGGCTGATTGCTAAAATCAGATAAAAGGCAGAGGTCTTTAGAAATGGAGCGTCAGGAAAGCAATGCCTTGGCGCCCACGTCCTTTTAAAAATAAAAATTGCCTAAAGCCTCAGCAAGGACTCTGCCAGATCCCACAAGCCCCAAGACAATTTCCCAAAAAATACACACAATATTGACCCAGCAACAAAAGCCAGCCCTTACCAGACCCAACCCCCTCTCTCAAGTGTCTCTACAGCCAGAACACTTCGCCCTCTCCCCCCTCAATGCAGGTGGCTTGATTCCTAGCGCAGCGCGTACCACCCTCTCCGCTCGTAACCCAGCCCAGAATGGTTTGCCTGGGTTAGAGAGGGTTTTTTTATGGAGATCTTCCATGTGGACATGGAGGACATTAGCCCCCACCTTTTCCAGACATTGTGGAAGACTCTGATTGGCCAGGGAGCGGCAGCCATTTTAGGCTGCGCTAGGCTCCCATTCAAGTTAGGTTGCAGAAACAAAAAAAAATTTAAAAAATATTTTTTTAAAAAATATATAAATTTTTTTTGGGGGGGGGGCTGGGGAAATTTAACGAAACATTAAGACACAATTAGAGAATGGGCCAACGATGGTTCAAATTACATTGCCAGTTGCGCCCAGGGAAAACGTCTCAATAATCGGTTAAAAAAGCAAGAATATGTTGTTAATGATGCAACATATATGTGTGCGTATGTGTATATATATGCATAGATGCATTAATATATATGTGTGTACGTATGTTTATATATACATGCATATCTGTGAGGGAGAATAATGTTATAGGTAATTCAATATTATCTTATTTTATGTATATCCTTTTCCATTTTCCCCCTTTTTTAATTCTTATTTGATTTTTATTTTGTTTTCATAGAAATCATAGAATCATAGAATAGTAGAGTTGGAAGAGACCTCATGGGCCATCCAGTCCAACCCCCTGCTAAGAAGCAGGAAATCGCATTCAAAGCACCCCCGACAGATGGCCATCCAGCCTCTGCTTAAAAGCCTCCAAAGAAGGAGCCTCCACCACGGCCCGGGGGAGAGAGTTCCACTGTCGAACAGCTCTCACAGTGATGAAGTTCTTCCTGATGTTCAGGTGGAATCTCCTTTCCTGTAGTTTGAAGCCATTGTTCCGTGTCCTGGTCTGCAGGGCAGCAGAAAACAAGCTTGCTCCCTCCTCCCTATGACTTCCCCTCACGTATTTGTACATGGCTATCATGTCTCCTCTCAGCCTTCTCTTCTGCAGGCTAAACATGCCCAGCTCTTTAAGCCTCTCCTCATAGGGCTTGTTCTCCAGACCCTTAATCCTTTTAGTCGCCCTCCTCTGGACGCTTTCCAGCTTGTCAACATCTCCCTTCAACTGCGGTGCCCAAAATTGGACACAGTATTCCAGGTGTGGTCTGACCAAGGCAGAATAGAGGGGTAGCATGACTTCCCTGGATCTAGCCGCTATACCCCTATTGATGCAGGCCAGAATCCCGTTGGCTTTTTTAACTGCCGCATCACATTGTTGGCTCATGTTTAACTTGTTGTCCACGAGGACTCCAAGATCTTTTTCACATGTACTGCTGTCTAGCCAGGCGTCCCCCATTCTGTATCTTTGCATTCCATTTTTTCTGCCGAAGTGAAGTATCTTGCATTTGTCCCTGTTGAACTTCATTTTGTTAGTTTCGGCCCATCTCTCTAGTCTGTCAAGATCGTTTTGAATTCTGCTCCTGTCTTCTGGAGTGTTAGCTATCCCTCCCAGTTTTGTGTCGTCTGCAAACTTGATGATCGTGCCTTCTAACCCTTCGTCTAAGTCGTTAATAAAGATGTTGAACAGAACCGGGCCCAGGACAGAGCCCTGCGGTACTCCACTTGTCACTTCTTTCCATGATGAATACGATGCATTGGTGAGCACCCTTTGGGTTCGTTTGCTTAGCCAATTACAGATCCACCTAACCGTAGTTTTGTCTAGCCCACATTTTACTAGTTTGTTTGCCAGAAGGGGGGGACTTTGTCGAAGGCCTTACTGAAATCCAGGTACGCTACATCCACAGCATTCCCTGTATCGACCCAACTCGTAACTCTATCGAAAAAAGAGATCAGATTAGTCTGGCATGACTTGTTTTTGGTAAATCCGTGTTGACTATTAGCAATGACTGCATTTGTTTCTAAGTGTTCGCAGACCACTTTCTAAATGATCTTTTCCAGAATCTTGCCTGGTATCGATGTGAGGCTGACCGGACGGTAATTGTTTGGGTCGTTCTTTTTTCCCTTCTTGAAGATAGGGACCACATTCGCCCTCCTCCAATCTGCTGGGACTTCTCCCATTCTCCCATAACTCTCGAAGATAATTGCTAGTGGTTCTGAAATAACTTCCGCTAGTTCCTTCAATACTCTTGGATGTAGCTGATCTGGCCCTGGGGACTTGAATTTGTTTAGAGTGGCCAGGCGTTCCTGGACAACTTGTTTCCCTATTTGGGGTTGGATTTCCCCAAATCCTTCATCCATTCCATGTTGCTGAGGTTGAAGATGGCTTTCTTTTTGTAAGAAGACCGAGGCAAAGAAGGCATTAAGCAGTTCTGCCTTTTCCCTATCCCCTTTTCTCCCCTCTCTATTCTCTATCCCCTTTTCTCCCCTCCCCTTTTGCTCCCCTCTTCTCCCCCTTCTATCGTTTCTTCTCTTCTCCCCCTTCTTTCTTTCACTGGGGGACTCACAGGGGTGTTGGTTTTGGGTTTTTTTTTGTTTTTGTCTGTTTGTTTGTTTTTTCTTTTGTAAAATCTTACCGTGTGTCTATATTGTTTTTGTGTATTATAATCTCCTTGGAAAGCACTAATAAAAATATTATTTAAAAAAAAAGCAAGGACAATCCAAATACAATCCGAATTAAGAATCATTACGAAATTTTGGACAACCCTAGTACCTAGCCATGCCCTTGGCAGCCTCTGTTCTGGATTCTTTACTGCACTTCAACAGAGGTGAGCGTTTACAATGAACTCCACATTTTGCAGTACTGATTTCACCCTGGATCTGTGATATATTTGAACCTGCTACAGCACATGGTATGTGTTAATTCAGACTTTCCTGTGATTTTTTCATGTGCTGTATCCCTGTAATGCATGCTGCAGCATTCATTTTGAGTTTGCATTTAAAGCCCACCATGGTTTAAATCTGTCTTAAAGCTGCATTATACTGTCAGTGCACCTGGGGCCCGGGCCTTTGACAATATAAAAGCCTAGTTTAAAAGAAGACCAATGACTTGAAAGAACAACCCTTTTGACCCACTCCAAATTGACTAGTGAATATTGTGGGGGTTTTTAGATTGACTCTGACCCACTTTGAACAAAGCCTGTGGATATTCTGCAGTTTTCTGCAAACAGTGGAATATTTTCTAATTTTGGGGCAGCCTGGCAATGAGATCAGGTTTGACTGGAAGTACTCAACACAGGGAAAGGTGCTAAGTTGTATCCATGTCACCACTGCCACCACAAAGTTCCATCTGACATTCTGGTTATTGTGGGCCCATCTACTGATGTCAAAATGGGATGTCTGGACAACCATTAACCCAGGGGGGGTTGCTATCCCCGCCTTCTTGATAAAGTATACACCCTGTTTGGATGTCAGCACAGGTACCCATAGTGACTATGAGCTTGCATGGAACTCCATGGCTAGCTAGGAGCAGTGGTGGTGATGACACAGAGCATAAATGGCCCTTTAAGGATAGTTTTAGATTGTAAGCCAAATATCTCATCATTATACATTTTAAATTATGAAATGCACCCATCAACTCAACAGGAAATAAATTCTTTTAGTGATAAAGTAGAAGAAAAAAGGAGGAGGGAAAGGAAGAAACTATTAATGGAGGATTATGCCAGATAGTTAAAATCAGGTACCCCAAGTTAAAAAAATAAGTTGCCCCACTGGTATCAATACAGCAATTTGTTTTTATTCAAAGTCAGGTGTGTGCTTAAGATGCCTTTATGATCTGAGGTCATAAATTGGACATGAAATTTGGAATGATTATCTTTGTTTAATCAGTTGATTGTTACTCAAAAACATTAGCTGTATTTTATGCTGATGGCAAAAGGCTTTATGGAGATAATTAAAGAGAGGCTTCAATTTTCATTATGCCCTTAAGCACCCTCTCTCTCTGAGATCCAGATTAGATTTAATAGAGCTATTTGCATGCACATGTGATTGATTTGAAGTTTTAAACTTGAAAACCAATTGCCATTGTTAGAAGTTATTGACGCCCCTGCCAGATCCTCAATGAACTCCACAGGAAAGCTTTGGTTCAAAAACATAGGGCTGCGCCTTGCGGTGATGCTTGAGGACTGATCAACACCCTTTCCCCTTTCTGTCTCATTTTTACTGACCTATTGAAATACTGTTAGCATTCTAACAAGGCCATTTTGCTGAGCTTTAAAGCTGAATCAATAGTTTTACTAGTGTACTATACAAAGATTGACTCAACAAAGGCAGCTCTAAAGGGATTTTCATTCAGCTTATGAGGGCTAGACTTTACAGGGAATCAGCCGTTCTCAAAATCTAATGCAAAGCAAACTGATGGATTTGCAATTAGAGCATTATTGACCCAAATAATGACCTACCAACTTAGACAAATGTATTGTGATTTCCCAGGTTCTTGACATCACCTCCATATTTTTTCCACAGTCCAGGCAAACCAATTTGATTGAGTTCTCATGGGTGTTAGATGTTTCAGTCATTCTGGATCCGAACCAAAATAATCCTGATGAAATTTCTTGGTAAACAAGCAAAAACTCCTTGTAAAGATTTTGGGGTGATTAAATTTTAGAGAAATTTTGCAATTTTTTTTCAGACTGGTAAAATGCACAATCTAGTAAATTATGATCACTATCATTGCACTAACTTTTCAATGCAATAACATTAGGACAGTTGTTTGCATCTTTATGTTCAGTCTGTATTCTTGTATCTTCTCTATCTTTTTGTGCTTAGCTTCTTGAAGAAAACATTTTGTATGCAGAAATGCCAAACACATTGCAAGGGGGGGGGGGGAAATGTTTGTTGCCTCAGTCTTGCTGGAGGCAAGATCTCTTATGGGGGTTGGAAAATCTTTGACAAGATGTTTCATCATGTCAAGAGAGCCTGTCTCAATCAAAACTGAGATTTCCCCTCCCCACATCAACCATATAGAGATCTAGCATAAATTATACCGTTCTCTCACTCTCGTTCTCTCTCACCACTTCAGAATATAATCTTCAAGGGTTCCATTTTTCACCGTTTCATTCATGTATCTATTACATAGGAGCCTTCTTAAACAAATTGGGTATCTTTTGCCACCAACAGTGGAACAAATACATGTTTTAGATGTGGTCTATTTCAAAAGTTGTTGACTAAAATTTATTCTTCCTGATAAGCTCCTTCTAGGGGAACATTTTTGTGCAGAAAATATGGTAATTAGAGACTAGTGTGGTGCAAAATTTCCAAATGGGTTTTTAGTACTGAAAACAGCTTTTACGTATAGATAATACTGTTTGTGTTTGTGTTGTTTATATTTTATGTGAAACTAGCTTGGGGACCCGGCGGTGCCCGGGTTATTTGAGAACTGAATTGTTTGCCTTTGTTCCAAGTTTAGTCTCGATCCAGTGTCAGTTGGCTTTAGTTGGTACTGGTGAACTACAACTCCCATATGCAAGTCCATGGTCGATCCCCCTCCAAACAGCTTCAGGATGTAATGCAGGTCATGGGGACTCGATGTGTCAAGTTTGGTCTTGATCAGACATTGGTGAGGGTCGCAGTGGTCTGGGGAAGTGAGTGAAGGTACTGTCAATCCCATCATCCATGGTCTGTTGCTCCCTCAAATGATAGGAGGACGTAAAGTGGGCCACATTGCACCTATATGTCAAGTTTGGTACAGTTTCATCATTCATGGGCATCACAGTGGTCTGTGGGAGTTGAATTGGATGAAGGTACTGGAAATCCCATCATCCTTGGTGCATTCTCCTGCAAACCACACCAGGACATAAATTGTGTGACATTGCACCTGTTGCCAAGTAAGGTACAGTTTCGTCTTTCATGGGTATCACAGTGGTCCGTGGGAGGTGAATAGGATAAGGGTACTGCAAATCCCATCATCCAAGGTCCATCCTGCATCAAACCAGATCAGGACGTAAAGGGGGCCACATTGCACCTTTGTATCAAGTTTGGTACAGTTTTGTCATTCATGGGAATCACAGTGGCCTGTGGGAGGTGAATTGGATGAAGGTACTGCAAATCCCATCGTCCTTGGTCCATCCTCCCCCAAACTTCTGCAACATATAAAGTGTGTCATTTGGTATATATATACCAGATTTGGTTCAGTTCTGTCATATGTAGCAGTTGTTGTGGTCTCAAGAAGCGAGTGCAGGTACTGCATGTCCCATCTGTGTGCCAAGTTTGGTCCAGTTCCGTCACTGGTGGGCATCACAGTGGTCTGTGGGAATCGTAGCGATTGAAAGTACTACATATCCCATCACCCATGGTCCATCATCCTGCAAACGGCACCAGGACATAAAGCGCATCATGGGGTGGGCTCTCTGGAATTGTGGGAGTTGGAGTCCAAAACACCTGGAGGGCCCAAGTTGGCCCGTGCCTGGTTTAAAGACTTCCATACAATCCTAGAGTTAGAAGGGGTGCCCATCTAGTTGAACCCCCTTCTGCCATAGAGGAAGACACCATCCAAGCCCTCCTGACAGACGGCCATCCAGTCACAAATACGATTGGGAGATAGATAGAGTCCTAGATTTGAAAGGGGTCTCTGAAGGTCATCCAGTCCAGCCCCATCTGCCACAAAGGAAGAGACCATTCAAGCCCTCCCGACAGAAGGTCATTCCAACCATACATACCATTGAGACATTTATTTATTTATGTATTTATTTAATTCTGCTATTTCTCCCCCGCCTTTCTGCAATGGACCCAAAGTGGCTTGCAAGGTCATTAAGCCATGTGCTAACATCCACCATATAAATAAAACATAAAAGTAACGTCAAGCAATAGTAGTATAAATAAGACATAGCTGGGTTCAATGGGGGCAGGTGAACTACAACTCCCATATGCAAGTCCATCATCCATGGTCCATCCCACTCCAAACAGGGCCCGGATGTATAGTAGGCCATGGAGACTGTATGTGTCAAGCCTGTTAGAGTGAGTAGGCCAAAGCCTGCTCTGTGGTAGTTTTTTGCCCCAGTAAAAACTGGGGGGGGGGGGGGAGTAAACGATCCTTAAAAGGAAAGAATAAAAAGATAGTCATTATTTTCTCTTTAGTCTGCTGTGAATACGTACTGCCGCCTTACCTTGTTGAAGGAGAGTGCTGTATCCAAAAGACACAGGCAAAAGCTGCTCTGTTTGGAACCATGTGGAACAGGGAAGATGGCTGCCTCTTTTGCGGCCTAGCACAATGGAGCCAGGCTGCAAGGCCTGAAACGTGTTAGCAAAATGATCAAAGTAGGCTTGGATTGAGGCTTTGGGGGCTAGAAGTGTTCATAAGCATATCGTTAAAAAGATAATAACAATGTTCTCTGCTGTCTTTTGAGGAAAGTAGGGCCTTACAAAGAAGTTGAAAGCTGAGGCAAGATGGCGTCCTCCTTTTCGGCCTAGCAGCGAGGGGCCAGCCTGGAAGGCCTTAAACATGTCAGCAGAGGGGCCAAAGGGGGCCATCCGTTGTCAGTGGGTTCATGGGGTTATGTGTGTCAAGTTTGGTCCAGGTCTGGCCTTTCTGGTGGTGGCAGTGGTGTTTTGGATTACCAAAGTGTAGGCCGAAAGCTGTTAACTGTCCCAAAGCTAGCTTCGTTCTGAGGAGAGAAGTAGGCTGAACGAAGCCAGTTGGTAGTAGTTTTTCCCTCAGCGATCCCAGTGGCCTATGAAAGTGGCGGCCAATCAGAAAGCTGGCACATTCCGCCCAGCCAATCAGAAAGCTGATCCATATTCCACCAGGCCAATCAAAACGCGAGCACATACACTGCCCAACCAATCAAAACGCTGATACAAACATACAAACATTCACTTTTATTATATATATAGATAACAGTTATGTTTTTTGTTTTTTTCTCTTCAAATAAACCATTTATAAAGTTTGGGCAAAATAAGGCCAGAATTTTGAACAGGCTTTGGAAACTGTGCAATTTTCTAAGATTTTCTTATTGCAAGAGGAGAAATACTAAAATCACCTTGCTTTCATTGAAAAGAGAATTAGGGACAAATTAAATCACTAGGTGGTATAATCGCTATGAGTAGCAGTTCTCTTGAATGTCTGCTGTCCACATTTTCTGCCCAGAAAAATATTGCTAAATAATCGGATTAGTTCATTGGGGTATCATATTCTGTTAAGGAGGAGCAATGCCGGGCCTCCACCCATAGGACCTTCTTTTACTTCCATTAAATACTTCGCATTGTCAAAATATATCTGTCATTTCTATTGGATGTGGATGATAAACGGATTAAGACTCACCTTTATTTATTTCTCTCTTTCCTTCTTTTTACTATTAACATTACTTTGCTATTCGAAAGACTGAAATAATATGTTTCTAAATAGGGCCATTTTCCACATTATATGCTGAGAAACCACTGAATGTCGGTGTATGAATTTAATAGGAGAAATAATATGCAATTTTACCTGTGTGGATCACCTGGTCAGTAATTACTATTACTTGATAATTTCCAAGGATTGTTTTTCATGGAGAAAAATTGGGGCTTGGGAATTTCTGGATGCAGCTTTATCCTCTGATTTTGCAACACCTTTCTCTAATTAGAACAAGTCAAATAGACTCTACACATGCTTTACATATTTTTCACTTGATTATTGCTTTTAAATATTCTGTGGCTGAGTACTTTGCCTAAAAGCTGGGAATAAATGTATCACAAATTAAATTTGATTTTTTAAAAAAAGAAAATGGGAAGAAAAATTCTTCTGTAAAGAAGACATACAAAGATGTACAAATGGAGGCAGGCATACACATGTACATAAAATGAAACATGGTGTAGCGTATTGATTGCAGAAGAGAAGGCTTGTACAAAAGGAATAGAAGATTAAGCTGCTTAATGAGAAGAGAATAAAAAGCTAGAATGCAAGGCCTGGACTCTTATCTAAAACTAAAAGCAGTAGTACCCTTACAAGGAAGTGAAAGTAAATAAAATTCAGAATTATACCAGGAATGCAAAACTTACCTGAAGAACTCAGAATATTTGATTCTTTGTAACTATTTCTCTACACATATTTTTACCCCATCTTTACTCCTATCGAAAAACATTTCAAACATCTTGCTGAAGCTGTCAATAGAAACTGGAAACTTAATTTAAATTGTAATTTGTTACAATTACAATTCAGAGACCTAAGAATTAGTTAGATTTTCATTTTAGTTACAGATTTGAAAATTAGCCATTTAAATCTATAGTAGGGGCCCCTGGTGGCACAGAGTCCTAAAGCGCTGAGCTGCTGAACTTGCGGACCAAAAGGTCCCAGGTTCAAATCCCGGGAGCAGAATGAGCGCCCGCTGTTAGCCGCAGCTCCTGCCAACCTAGCAGTTCGAAAACATGCAAATGTGAGTAGATCAATAGGTACCGCTCTGGTGGGAAGGTAATGGTGCTCCATGTAATCATGCCGGCCACATGACCTTGGAGGTGTCTACGGACAACACCAGCTCTTCAGCTTAGAAATGGAAATGAGCACCAACCCCCAGAGTCGGTCACGACTAGACTTAACATCAGGGGAAAACCTTTACCTTAAATCTATAGTATCTTCAAATAACATTTTTTTCAAGTTATTACTAATCAGACATGGCATAATGAGACCAGATGCAAATAACTTGATTGAAAAACCTAGAACCTAATGCTGGATTAATTCAGACAAGTGGCATGCCTTAACTTCCTCTTCAGTTTTCTTTTAGGCAAACCATGTGAGCCCTGAGGGCAATTCAATAGTGCAGTTGATTTCTATCTAGTGATGTATGTACTGTAAGGCAGACCTAAGGAACCATACCTCTAAGTTTTAGGTTTTGAGGACAATGCCTCAAGCCAGGATGTGAGGGCGATCTGGCTGCGACATCTGTCACCCCATTGATCGCCAGGGTTGATTCGGCTGATCTGGCTGGCTAGGCGGGTGTCCCCTTCCTCCCTTACCGCTCCATGTGCGTCCCTCCCAAAGCTGTGTGCTCAGTGGAAGAGGACGACATCCCAGGTATAGAAGGAGTGTACCGAGGTCTCCAGTCTTTGGTCCCGGGTATACGATAGCTGCGCTCCATTGCTAGAACCTCCAAACAAGCTCAAGGACAATGCCTCAAGCCAGATCCCAAGTTCAAAGCCCTAAAAAGTAGTTCCAGAGTCCTTCTCTTTATCATAAGTGTTCCAAAGTATTCACCATAACTCTTATTTTCTCTCTCAATTATCTGCCATGAACAAAGGGCAAATATCCTACTTAACACTTTTCTCTTACCATGCTGGCCAATAGGACCTTCACTCCCTGTTGCAAATTTCTCAGAAATAACATACAGTCAGCCTACACAATTATGGAGATTAGGGACCCAGGATCCAGGAAAAAGTTGAGGAACTCCTCCCCACAAAAAAACCCTCACCAGCAAGCATACAACAGTTTCCTTTCCTTCCAGTAAAACTGACCTATCACTCCCTTTCTCATCTTTCCACCATTATGTTTGAAGAGATATTTTAAATGGTTTTTACTACTGATTCAGTTCTTTGTCCCACTCCTTCTGTTGCCCTTCCATTTCTGGAGGGAGCAAGCTTGTTTTCTGCTGCCCTACAGACTAGGACGTGGAACAATGGCGTCAAACTACAGGAAAAGAGATTCCACCTGAACATCAGGAATAACTTCCTCACTGTGAGAGCTGTTCAGCAGTGGAACTCTCTCCCCCGGACTGTGGTGGAGGCTCCTTCTTTGGAGGCTTTTAAGCAGAGGCTGGATGGCCATATGTAGGAGGTGCTTTGAATTCGATTTCCTGCTTCTTAGCAGGGGGTTGGACTGGATGGCCCATGAGGTCTCTTCCAACTCTACTATTCTATGATTCTATTCTATGATTCTGATTCTCCTACAAAGTTGTGCCAACAGCACTAGCCCCTCACCATATTTAGCACCTTCCCACCCCAAAAGTTTACATCTTTCTCCTGTGACATCATAAAACAGATGACTGGTGATAACAAAAAAAAAAAAGTTAAATGAGATAGTTTTTATGCTTTATGGTTTGTTTTTATTCCCTGTCAACCATTTGCCTTTAAGTATGCTGGAGGATGATATTGTCCCATCACTGTATTGAAGAATAATTCAATTGCCACTCTAATTTTCTTTTCTTTTTTACATGAATTGGTAGAAAGTAGTGCTTTTTTCATAGGAAGCAAAATATCTTGAATTTGTGCAGACTAATCTTACATGATTGCAAACTGGTAAGCTGTACCAAAAAGAACTATCACCACACCCGATCTTAGCTAGTATGTGCTAAAACTGACTTTCAGTCTCATAAACCAGCTGAAAGTTAATGTGAGCTGAAGTTCTCACTAGGGTGCTTCCTGGAAATGCTGACACCATGTAAACATAAGTTAATAAAGCCTGCTAAGTGAGGACTGGCACCTTTTCATCCCATGCTAATAGGAAAAGGCATTTATCTTCAGACACATTAAAAAGACAAAAAGGAGCTGTTAAGAAAAAAAGGATTTTGTCTACAGAAAAACAAAAGCTATCAGCTACTAGGAAATCAATAATACAATGGAACACAATTGTGAAAGGGCTAGGGGAGAAGTCATAATAGTCTGAACATTGACAAATTCCATAGACACAGATCTTTATTTAAAGCAGTTTTAGTGGGCCAATCAATTAATCACTGAGACCCCTGTGATTCTATACTAGTGTATTTTGGGATGTTGCTGTTTCTTACTGAATACATGAAAATAATGAGAAAAAACATCCTTATTTAGTAAATGTGAGATGGGGATCAATTAATTCTCTTTCTGTCCATTGTCTGCTTCATATCTTCATTTTCTGTAACCCTTGCCAATGGCACGAATTCCACAGAGTGCACTAATTTAATGAAGAGTAAAAGTGGAATGCTATCATATTAGAATTCTTTTTCCATCCATGTTATAGATTACTATCTCATTAATAAATTGACCAGAAAATAATAATGAAATAATGAAAAATATTATAGCCAGAACTCCATATCCACAGATTTTGCATCCACGAATTGAATAATCCATGGCTTGAAAATATTCACACCACACATACAGTCTGAAAGGCAAACCATTCTGCCATTTTATATAAGGGATACCACTTCACTACAAAATATACATAAGGGAAATTGAGTACCCAGGGATTTTGATATCAACTGGAGGTCGCCTTAAACCAAAGCCCAGTTGATATCAAAGTGTCCAATGCAGTGCAGTGCAATCTTAAAACTATGCAACCATGACACATCTAACTGTTGTCGACCGCGTTTCTAGGGGATCGGGCCCCTTAAGGAGAGAGCTGATCCGGTCCTGAGAGAACGGACCTTGGCGGAGCCAATAGGAGAATATGAGCCGCAATACAACCTGGAGCCGAAATGAAGAAGGTCCGCCACAGTTGAAGGAAAATCCGCCAAGGAGTCTTTATTGAGCGATTCAGCTGAAAAGGACACTAGTAGTGATCATTCAGTCTACTAGCGTACCATATAATCAAAATACAGCCATATTTATACAAAATTTCAGTCTGACAGCCCTTTGAATTTCCCGCCCCGCTCCCCCGCCCATCTGATCGCGGATAGGCTAGAGTGTTGAACGAGGCAGGCTTTCGTTTCCCGCCTTGCTCTGCTGGCCCAATAGGGAGCTGCTTTTTGTCTCTACCCGGGCCAATCAGGAAGGGGAAGGCGGGAGTTATTGGAACAATGAAGTGACAGGGCAGGAAATATCATATTAATTCCTGCTAGACCGATTTCTAAAGGGATTAATGACAGCAATCAGGGGTTCCTGTCACGTATACAGATTTTAGATATGCCTTGGGGTGTCGGGGGGGGAAGTGGTGATGGGTGTTGATGAGCCAAAATTGACAGGCTCCACAGGGCGCCTTTCTAAGGTGTCCTGGAATTTCCTTTTGGAGGAGATATGACAATGTTTGCCTTGAGGGCGAATCACCTTTTGTTTTTGGGAAGGGGAAGCTGGGTCATAGGAGCTGGGATGGGTTCTAGGGTTCAGGTTGAGTTCAGAATATTTCCTATTTAATTTCATGACTTGACAATTATATGAAATAAAATGAAAAATAAAACAAAGTTGGAATATAAACCCTGCTGGGAAAAATACATATTTTCCGGGGATCCCAAAGAGTACAAATACATATAGGCAGACAGATAGATTTCATGGAAATAAGGGAGAATCCATAAAAGTGAGTTACATTGCATAAGGGGGAATCATGAATGATATAAACAATTGAAAGACATTTGATAAATACGAAGTTCATAACATCTGGGGAACCCAATATGGAAATTCATAAAAGTGGAGTTTTAGCAGCATGATTTTACAATTCATGAAGTTGTTATCTCTTGCCTCAGAGTGCAGGGATAATCCACAGTAAACTCCAGTAAAAAGTCTCAATCACCTTCTACTATAAATATATGGAATATAGAACATAAAGTCTTGACTTTTGAACTATCTTTTACAAAGTCCTGGGGGGGGGGTGGTCATCTCGATCACATTTTCCCCCCTTCGGGGCTTGGAAATGGCTATGAACATTTCCCAAAGCCCCGACATTTCACTGCATGCAGGGCCTCTGCCTTGGTAGATCAGATTGTGCCTTTTGGTTGGAGGGCAGGAGCTTGAAGAGGTGAAAGCTGAGGTTCAGTCAGTGGTGGGTGATCCCATGGTGTTGAAGCAGATGTCCCTTGGTCTGGAGTCATGGGAAATGGAGCATGAAGGTGGAGGTGGTGAGGGCTGGGGATGATGGAGGCTGTCATGCAGTACTCCCATTTGGCTGCCTTTTCTTGGCTGCAGCTTGGGCCTCCCTTTGTAGTTGGCAGCTGGGGGCAACTGGGCACAGCTTCTGCGCCTCACAGCACGGCGCCTCCTGGTGACTGCAGGCAGGTCCAGCACTCCAACAGAGGAGACGGAAAGGAGAGAGTGCCTAGGGAAACTAAGGACAGATTATAAGCCCCCCCTCCCTCCCGTGGTGGGGTTAGTCAGGGAAGTCACTCATACCTTGTGAGGGCTCCAGCAGTCCTGGGGTCCTTCTTTGGCACAGCTCTGGTGAGGGCGGAACATCCTTCCCTCATGGTGGTCACTGGTAGAATCCTGTTCACTTCTTCTGGGACATCTTCTGCCATGGCGGCCAATTCTGTCCCCTGGTGATGTCATGAGGGCCTCCTTGGCAGCGTCAAAGGCAGACCTGCACTCAGTAGCCCTTTGCCAGGGCAGAACCAGGCCTGCTGGAGGGCACCATACGGTGGTCTGGCCATAAAAGCCTGCCATGTGCAAGAATCCGTTCAGCAGTGTCTTAGTCTCTAGCCCCTGAGCCAGGCAGATGGGGCTGCTTCCCCCGTAGGGGTCTCAGATCAGCCACAGGTGGGGCTGTCTCTTCTGGGTGACTGGGGGTCCGGGCTTACCCTCACAGGACCATCTCCAATGGCCTCTGGGTTCTAGCTGCTGCATGAAATCCACAGCGCACTCCGAGAGCCCTTACCCAGGTCTTAGAACTGTTCATGGTGGCAGGTATGGATTATGGGTCTTGCAGTCTGGTCTGATGTCCTCAGTCAGGTGGTTTGGTCCGGTCCTCTGGATCTCTTCAGCTGTGCCTGGAAGGTCCCCTGGACTCTGTAGCCTCCTCATATTTTAAAGGCAGTTAGAGGGATTTTTAAAACATTCACACGCATGCACTCAGGGAAAGGGAGGGAGAAGGACCCGAAAGGAAGAAAGGAGATTGTTGGGGAACTGTGGAGAGTGAAAGAGTGCCTTTACTATAAAAGTAAACCAGGATTTTGACTGTATGTTTATAAGGAGAAATGGGGATGCTGGGAGTCCCTTCATAGGGGAAGGAAGGGGGGGGAGAAAGCTTTGAAAAAGGAGAATGTTGAAGTGCATTTTGGCCTAGGAAAACATGAAGTGGAAGAGAGAGAGAGAGAGAGAAAAAAAACTCACATATAGAAAAATAAATCCATTCTTCCATCCCCCACCCCTTTGTCCCTAAGATAAGGGAGGTTTGAGGAGAGAGAGAGAGGAAAAAGTTAAAACCACAGAAGCAGCAGGATTTCTCTGGGGGGGGGGGTCACAAAATATTAGGGCTTGAACCTTTGAAAATAGGGAGGTGAGATGGCACAGAAGAAAAAGGGAGAGAGAGAGAGCATAGCACTAAGCTAGTCCATTCCAGCCCTCCTTCCCAGAAAACTATATATCGCTGGTGGCTTTTAAGGCAAAGGGGTGAGTAGAGAAGAGTATACAGCCCACACATTACATAAACACACAAAATTTAATCAACACTTTTCTGGGAGTCCCCCTCCCCTACCCAATTCCTTTGCCATGCTTCCCAGATGGGAGAGAAAGAAAAGGGGAAATTAAGAAACAGAAGCGGCTAAAGGAATGCCCCCCCCCCCCCCCATTTGTAAGGACCAAAAGAAAATATAAGACAACACTGAGGTAAAACGTTAGGGATAGTGTCTAGAAAATGGGAACAAAGGGAAATAAGGGATTTTAAAAGGTGAGAAGAGAGGAAGGAGAGGAGAAATGGATTTGAGATTTGAGAGAGAGAGATTTTCACTCAGGCCGGGGAAGAGAGAGAGAGAGGAAAAGAAAAAAAAGGTACAATTTGAGGGTAGGCAAGGCAGAATATCAAGTTGGAGAAGGTTTGATTTGCTTGGTGGGAGGCTTCAGGACTGAATCTTCTCCCCCCTTTGCCCCTCCAAAAACAGGAAGAGAAAAAAAGTGTCCTCTTTGCACAATCTCCCCGCAGCCCCTCCTTCTCCTCTCTCTCCAAGAGAGGAATGAGCGCAGAGAGAGAGAGAGACAGGAACAGAAAAGATAGATCAAGGAAGAAAACCATGAAAAGGAACCAAACTTGGCTCCCAACATTTAAAAGACAGGCAAATTCCAAAATCAGGACAACAAACAAAGAATATTACTCAGAGAACAGGGGAGCCCCCGGCAGGACTCAGCTGTCCCTGAAGATGGAAGGTTTTCCATAAATACACAATAACCCCCAGAGAGAGATGAGGCTGAGAGAGTAGAAGGATGGGGAGTGGAGGGGGGTGAGGCTGAGAGAAAGCGTTCAAAAGGGGAGGGGTTTTGCAGGGTTGCCCAAAGGGATTAGGTAAAAAAAAAGAGAGAAAAAGGGAAAGGAGTCTTTGGGGACACAGGATCCTTTAGTTTGTGCTAATTTCAAGATGTGACCTGACGATTTTGAAAGAATGCCAGATCAAAGGTCCCACTTGCAATTTGTAACCAACAAAAATGCAAATTGACAGTCCAAAAATTTATGTTCCTCTGGGATCTTTGGGGAGTTTCTGGAGTTATGGGTAATGTTTTGAAAACAAACAGAAAAGAAGAGGGAAAAAGGGGATTGAACTGTGACTCAAAAATTCAGAAGCAGATTGCTTTGAAAAGGAGGGAGAGAGGGGAAAATAATTCTTTGGAAAACTATTGACCCAATATTCAGGCTTCAGATAAAACAGAGGATGGCAATGGATGTTTTATGGTCTCTGAACAGTCAATTCCTCCTTCCCCTGATGGTCCTCATCCCCCCCACGGCCCCTCCTTTCCCCCTGTTCCTCTGGGTAAAAGGACGAGCAAGAGGAAGAGAGAGGTTAAGGGAGGGGGGCCGCAAGGGGGATGAGTTTTGGGGTGGAATGGGAAAAGGCTTAGAGGGATTCGGTTGTGGGGGGGGTGGAGAGGTGAAGAATGGCTGAGTGTGTGTGTCTTGGGAAGGGGAACAGTGTTTTGGATCAGGTGTGTTTTTGGGATGCGAGGGGAGAGAGCTGGGAGCCCTCCTCCACGTTAGACTGGGCTGAACTCTCTGGAGGGGAATTTCTTGGGGGGGGTGTGATGGGGTGGGGGAGAAGGCAAGCAAATGTGTCCAGAAAATCCTCTGGAGGAGGGGGTAAGGGGAAAGGGTCTAGAGAGGAATCTTTGGGGGGGTTGTTTTTGGAGCCCAAATCTCTGCATGGGAAGACGTGGACCCCCTCCCCCCTCCAATTCTCTCCCTGGCTTAGGGCCATGAACATTGCGGCATAAGCAAGCTGGAACCACCTGCCCTCCCCATGGCGAGTCACCTTAGGTCAACACTCCGAATTCGGCGACTCAAGCGGGGGGGGGGGCAAGCTGTTCCCCCTTCAAGGGCCACAAGGGGCCACTTATGCGCGCTGAGTTAGCCCAACCTGGCCTGCACCATGCTTTTCGATGCAAGCCCACCCCAATTGGCCAGGATCTTGCCCAATGGAGAATCCCTGGGGATGTCTGCTGGGGTGGGACACCCTAGACGTGCTGAACAAACACCCATCCTTGGCTCAGCCCCTGCCTACCCTGACAGTTAATGGAGTAACGACTCACCCAACCGGCCAGATGCAGCTCGTCCTTCCAAGAGTTCCTTCCACCAAGGCTGAATGGCTGGCGTTCGTGGAATCCGCAGGTGCCCCGGGAACACAACCGTTCCCCTACCCCACGATCCTTGAACCTGTAATCTGCAAGCCAGACTGTTCTCACACGCCTCCAGGTGCCAGATGTTCCCGCGTTTCACCAGGAATTTGTTACCGAGCCCTGATCTGAAGTGCAATACCTCCAGAGCTCCGCCCACCTGGGTCTCAACAACAGAGCCGGTTCCCTTTTTTCAGGGCGTCCCCTGTTTCACGTTGGCGCCTTTCCTTCGAGGAGCTAAAAATCTGCTTCCTCCTATCTGGCTCCTTTGTTCAGTACCCTGAATCAGATCTAGAGAGAGAAAGGGACTGCCAGAGAAATTTGGATGTGAAATGAGGTCAAATTGTTGGTCGGAGGGCCCTCCTTGCAGCCGTTTCTCTCCCCAACCTGTTCCAGAATATCTGGACCAAGGTCGCCGCTTGGAATTTTAGCCTAGAAATTGATTTTTGGAACTTCCAAGCAAGTCCCTTCGTGGTCGCCAAATTATGTTGTCGACCGCGTTTCTAGGGGATCGGGCCCCTTAAGGAGAGAGCCGATCCGGTCCTGAGAGAACGGACCTTGGCGGAGCCAATAGGAGAATATGAGCCGCAATACAACCTGGAGCCGAAATGAAGAAGGTCCGCCACAGTTGAAGGAAAATCCGCCAAGGAGTCTTTATTGAGCGATTCAGCTGAAAAGGACACTAGTAGTGATCATTCAGTCTACTAGCGTACCATATAATCAAAATACAGCCATATTTATACAAAATTTCAGTCTGACAGCCCTTTGAATTTCCCGCCCCGCTCCCCCGCCCATCTGATCGCGGATAGGCTAGAGTGTTGAACGAGGCAGGCTTTCGTTTCCCGCCTTGCTCTGCTGGCCCAATAGGGAGCTGCTTTTTGTCTCTACCCAGGCCAATCAGGAAGGGGAAGGCGGGAGTTATTGGAACAATGAAGTGACAGGGCAGGAAATATCATATTAATTCCTGCTAAACCGATTTCTAAAGGGATTAATGACAGCAATCAGGGGTTCCTGTCACGTATACAGATTTTAGATATGCCTTGGGGTGTCAGGGGGGGGAAGTGGTGATGGGTGTTGATGAGCCAAAATTGACAGGCTCCACAGGGCGCCTTTCTAAGGTGTCCTGGAATTTCCTTTTGGAGGAGATATGACAATGTTTGCCTTGAGGGCGAATCACCTTTTGTTTTTGGGAAGGGGAAGCTGGGTCATAGGAGCTGGGATGGGTTCTAGGGTTCAGGTTGAGTTCAGAATATTTCCTATTTAATTTCATGACTTGACAATTATATGAAATAAAATGAAAAATAAAACAAAGTTGGAATATAAACCCTGCTGGGAAAAATACATATTTTCCGGGGATCCCAAAGAGTACAAATACATATAGGCAGACAGATAGATTTCATGGAAATAAGGGAGAATCCATAAAAGTGAGTTACATTGCATAAGGGGGAATCATGAATGATATAAACAATTGAAAGACATTTGATAAATACGAAGTTCATAACATCTGGGGAACCCAATATGGAAATTCATAAAAGTGGAGTTTTAGCAGCATGATTTTACAATTCATGAAGTTGTTATCTCTTGCCTCAGAGTGCAGGGATAATCCACAGTAAACTCCAGTAAAAAGTCTCAATCACCTTCTACTATAAATATATGGAATATAGAACATAAAGTCTTGACTTTTGAACTATCTTTTACAAAGTCCTGGGGGGGGGGGGTGGTCATCTCGATCACATAACTATGACACATTTATTGCAAAGTTTATTGTCCTATCAACAATGTAGAAAGATATGATGGGAAATCTCAAAATCCAATTGTTTGCTCAGATCAGTGACTGTCCTGTCTTGACTTGAATGCCGTGGATGTAGCCTACCTAGATTTCAGTAAGGCCTTCGACAAAGTCCCTCACAACCTTCTGGCAAACAAACTAGTAAAATGTGGGCTAGACAAAACTATGGTTAGGTGGATCTGTAATTGGCTAAGCAAACGAACCCAAAGGGTGCTCACCAATGCGTCGTCTTCATCTTGGAAAGAAGTCACGAGTGGAGTGCCGCAGGGTTCTGTCCTGGGCCCGGTTCTGTTCAACATCTTTATTAATGACTTAGATGAAGGGTTAGAAAGCACGATCATCAAGTTTGCAGATGACACCAAACTGGGAGGGATTGCCAACACTCCAGAAGAAAGGAGCAGAATTCAAAAAGATCTTGACAGACTAGAGAGATGGGCCGAAACTAACAAAATGAAGTACAACAGGGACAAATGCGAGATACTTCACTTCGGCAGAAAAAATGGAATGCAAAGATACAGAATGGGGGACGCCTGGCTAGACAGCAGTACATGTGAAAAAGATCTTGGAGTCCTTGTGGACAACAAGTTAAACATGAGCCAGCAATGTGATGTGGCTGCTAAGAAAGCCAACGGGATTCTGGCCTTCATCAATAGAGGTATAGCGTCTAGATCCAGGGAAGTCATGCTACCCCTCTATTCTGCCTTGGTCAGACCACACCTGGTATACTGCGTCCAATTCTGGGCACCACAGTTGAAGGGAGATGTTGACAAGCTGGAAAGCGTCCAGAGGAGGGCAACTAAAATGATCAAAGGTCTGGAGAACAAGCCCTATGAGGAGAGGCTTAAAGAACTGGGCATGTTTAGCCTGCAGAAGAGAAAGCTGAGAAGAGACATGATAGCCATGTACAAATATGTGAGGGGAAGTCATAGGGAGGAGGGAGCAAGCTTCCCTGGCCTGTGGTGGAGGCTCCTTCTTTGGAGGCTTTTAAATAGAGGCTGGATGGCCATCTGTTGGGGGTGCTTTGAATGCGATTTCCTGCTTCTTGGCAGGGGGTTGGACTGGATGGCCCATGAGGTCTCTTCCAACTCTACTATTCTATGATTCTATGATTCTATGAATTAATATTATAGCTTTAAAGTTCAATCTTAAATTCAAGTAGATTTCACCATCCCACTGGAATTGGGGGCAAGGGGGGGGGGAGCCACTACTGACATGTGTTCATTTGCAAACAGCAATGGCAATGGCAATATGAGAAGATACCTAGTTTCCCAGATTATTTTTTCACCTGGCCTCTGGTACCCTGGAAGTAGTACCTCAGAATTTGAAGTCAAGGTCTTCTCATCATCTGTTACCTATGGGAAGGGACATCTTTCAGTGTGTGGTCTGAACATAATTTCAAAAAACTTATCATGGAGAAAAAAAATATACTGGTGGATGGGAATAAAGAGAAATTGGTAGGCTCCATAATGCCAGTCTTTTCTAGATTGCCGTTCTTATTGTCAGGAAGTAAGCTTTAGGAAAGCCATTTTAAACTTTTAGAGAGGCAAAACGAAACTTTATTGCACAATCCTACTATTTCACTGAAGTCACACTATCAATGATATGGAACATTTTCAAATCACCCCTCTCTTCAGTCGTGCAATGATGGCTGAATTCAACATTTCATGATTCCATGATCATACTTCCATATGCCTTTGTAAATCTGTTGTCCAACACAACCATTATTACATATTTCTTTCATTTTAGAATAATTTTGTAATAACAGATATGAAAATTAAAAACATAAAAATTAAAATATATATATAATAAATAAAATAAATAAATAATAAAAGGGAGAAGAAGACAATCCCACTCCTTACATCACTTTACTGCTACCATGGTGCCATAAAAGTGGAACAGACTTAGCACACCAACAGAGATGAAATAATCATTGTGGGATTGGGAGTTATTGAAAGGTTTTGCCCATCGATAGTGAGGGAAGATATAACTCTGGAGAGGAGGTGGACCAGCATTAGGATGTATACAACATTGCACACTAGGAACCATCACTTAATAATGTTAATATTTTGTTCATATAGAGACTAAAAATTAAGTAGAAAAATCCACAGAGTTATTTCAATATTTTAAGATACTCAAGGTTTTTGTGAAATGAATCTGAGTTTTTCTAATAAGCTTCATAACATGCCGATCTAATAGCTGCCCACTTACTAGCTATTCAAACATTTAAGGTATGAAAGTGAAAACTTTTTAGTTAGTTCAGATTTTTAAAAAATGAAGGGGAAAAAACAGGAGATATTGTATAAAATGAACTGCTATTGGATTACTACAATTTTTAGCAATATTTATTTTCCAATTATATAGGCTTTTTACTTGTATGAACAATTGGTTGATATGCTAATATCATTGCTAGGGATGCTGCTACCATAAAGATTTTAAAAGACTTTGGTGTTACATACCTATGCATTATCAATGGTTCCTATAATTAATGTATAAATGCCTAGATATATCGTTCCTTTTGAAAACTACAGCACAGTACAAAGAAAGTTTCATGAGTTATTTATATTTTTCTAAGTCATTTGCAAAGCTTAATTAAAAGAAATCCATCAAGCCCTCTTCACTCTTTAAAAAGTGATTAAATACAACTGCAACTTAGTGTAATTATGTCCTTCAGACTGTCTCCTAAGTGATTGAGACTGCTCAGTTATAATTAAATGGAAAATGTGCTTTATTTTCTCCAAGTCCCAAGAAAATTTCCAGAAAGTTTGGCTCAAGCATAGTCATAGTTTACCAAGAACTCATTTTTTTCACTCTTGGAACTGTGCTCAAATGTATTCCACATAATTTACTTCCTGACCAATTTATATAGGACTGCAGCATAACAAGACCGCTTCTTGGGAAAAGCAAAAGTAGATGAATCCTTTCCACTCATTTCTGGGTCACAGGATGAGAAAAGAACAGGCCTCGTGTTAGCTTACTATAGATCTTTGATACAATGGATTCCCAATGTGGGTTCCTAGTGTGATTTAGACATTGTATAATTCAATTTTCATATAAATCCTTGCTTCATTCAGGGTTGTAAAGAGCATTAATACATTTTCTTGTTCTTGAAAAACAAAACTTTCTCAACATGTAGGAAAATATGTAATTGACCAGTTGTTCTCTCAATCTCTCTCTCTCTCTCTCTCTCTCTCTCTCTCTCTCTCTCACACACACACACACACACACACACACACACTCAACATATGCACACACGCACACACAGAACCCGTGTTTTTTTAACTATTACAATTTCGCAGAAAAAAATCATTAAAATGTCCAAAAATCCTTTCATAATCTCATAAGTAGGGGAAAGGAAATTTTCTGGACTACAGCTGGACTACAGCTCCTAAAATCATCATTCAGCAAGTCTAGGAGTTATAGTCCAAACAAAAAATAAAATTACAACTTCTGGTATCAGCAAAGCAAAGAGGAAGCTGGAGAGTGTGAAGTAGTATATGAGAAACATTGAAGGTTCTGAAATAAAAAAAAATACAAAGCATAAGTGCACCTCATGCCTCCATTATTTAACAAACACATTCTTTTGGACACACTAGTTTAAAAAGGTGTTAGTTGTATGCCACATTATTTTTCCAGAGATCAGATCACATATCTCATGCTATCTGATGTGTGTGCTTTAGAAACAGAAATATCGAGGTGGGAGAATTCAGTAACATGTGGGAAGAAGAAGAAATACTTAAATTAATTAAAGTACTTGGAAGATGCACCATATATGTTTTAAAGTGCAATTACCATGTGTATCTATGATTCCTATGTGAAGATCCCACATTAATCCTAATGGGGATGAAATTGAAAACTCCTCTTTGACTGTGTCCACTGGAAGCAGTACTCAGGCGTACATCTAATAAGGAAATAAGAACCCATAGGAAGTATAGGAATCACAGGGTTGTTGTGTGTTTTCAGGCTGCATGGCCATGTTCCAGAAGCATTCTCTCCTGACGTTTTGCCCACATCTATGGCAGGCATAGATGACATAGATGTGGGTGAAACATCAGGAGAGAATGCTTCTGGAAGATGGCCATACAGCCTGGAAAACACACAACAACCCAGTGTTGGAATGTATTATTGGGAAGGGGGACAAAGACTTAGTCTCTAGATTTTTGTGCTTGGTAGCCAGTCTGCTGGCTTTAGCCCATAAAGCCCTAAATGGTTCTGGCCTAGCTTACCTATCTGAACATATCTCCCTCTATGATCCACTTCAAAGATTAAGATCCTCTGGGGAGACCCTGCTCTCAGTCCCACCTCTTTCACAGGTGCGGCTGGTGGGGGCGAGAGACAGGGTGTTACAATCCAGGCAGCGAGAGCACCAAAAACCAACACTGAGACCAATAATCTTTTAATATCTCTTTTAAAGCAAATAATAGTCCAAAAATGAGTTGGTGGAAAAGTTGAGCAAGCAATAGCCCTTTAAAAAAAGGTATAAGATATTCCAGAAATGGCAAGGAATATGTCCAGTATTAGAGTCCAAATTCCAGGTACTGAAACACACTCAAACCGAAACAGGGTTTGAGTGGGGAGTTAATCCGGGAAGCAAGAATCACAAACAGGGTTCAAACGTTCATAAAAGTTCTTAGAAGCAAGGCAGGAACTTGAGAGTGTAGAAACAAAACTTGGCACATGAAACAAGAGAGAAGTAGACTCAATCCCAGTCTACTCGTGAGTAACGGCAACTGCTGACTGCTCGAGACTGGAGGCGACTAAGCTTCTTAACGTTGGATAACGTTGACACCACGGGGAATGTAAGCAAGGCTTTTATTGAGGTGCAGAGTCTCCCCCCCCAAGGGGCCTTCCTCTCCAAAGTTCCCAAGGGAAAGGCTTCTAGCAAGAGTCTCCACGCTCAGCCTCAGCGATTGTTTCTGAGATCTTTACTCGTTTAGATTCTGGAGAGCTTAGGACATCTGGCAAGGGAGTAGAGTTATCCTCCACATTTTCCCTTTCAATTAAAGCTGGCTGTGAACAGTCAACAACTGGCAGCTGCAGATTCATGGGGTCAGACTGACTCGGAGAAATATCCACATATTCTTCCTCCTGGTCGGAGGCAAACCTGGGGTCAAGTACAAACCCGGGGTCAGGCCAAAGGTGACTGGGATCTAATACAGGGCCTTCTCAGTAGTGGCCCCTCGGCTGTGGAACTCCCTTCCTAGCAAAATTAGAGCATCCTTCTCCCTCCTGTCCTTCAGAAAGAAAATAAAAACATGGTTATTGGACCAAGCTTTTGGATAGTAATTCCTAGGGCAATAAGAGAATAAGGAATAGTGAAATGATAAATTCATTGCACCATGACTTTAGACTGTGTGATTTTAACTATCGTCTTTAATTGATTCATTTTAATGATTTTGGTATTAATGTAACTGTTTGTGTTTTTATATGTATGTTTATGGCATCAAATTGCTGCCTATTTGTAAGGCCAATCTGAGTTCCATTCGGGGTAAGAAGGATGGGCTATACACACACACACACACACACACACACACACACACACACACACACACACACATATATATATATATATATATATATATATATATATATATATATATATATATATATATATGAATACAATTTAGAGGATAACCAAATAAAAACTGTTATGATTTCTTGGGCTAAAGATTTAGGGGAAAATACTTATTTGAAGAATTTGGAACATTTATGGAAAAGAGAATTAAGATTCTCACTACTTGGCTCCATCAGAGAAAATATGTATAAAATGTTCTATAGAAGTTATATAACACCAGAGATAATAGCTAAAATGGATAAATATGATCGAAGGGAATGCTGGAGGTGTAAGATGTGGAAATGCACATTTTTTCACGTGGTGGACTTGTAGGATGATAGAAGATTTTTGGAAAATTACTAATTACTAATAAGGTTAAGAAAAATCCAGAAATGTGCCTTTTAGCAATATTTAGGGAGAGAATTAGTAAAGGGGATGAAGAAATTTGTCGATACAGTTTTGTTGCAGCCAGATTAACAATTGCAAAATCTAGAAAAGTTGGGGGGAAAAACAATCTTAAAAGGATTGGAAAAGTTATCAGACTATATTTAACCCAAGCTATCTAATCATATCTGGGGAGGAAATAATGAAATGTTTGCTTTAAAATGGAGGCTGGCATTAGAATATTTGGAAAGAAAGACAAATTTGGACTTTAAATTAACTGCAAGGGGAATTTAATAAAGTAGTTGTAAGGGTAGGTTTTATTAGATATGGCTTTGTTCAGCCAGCTTGACAATAGCAAAATCATTCATTTACACCCTTTTTGGCTTTGCTCTGGGATCCTTCCAAGATTTACAAAACTAAAACAAAAAAGTATGGGGTAAGTTTCAATTCTTAATTTTTTGGTGCAGGCCATATCCACGTATCAGATATCACTTCATAAGTGTGAATTTAACAAATTTGATCAAAATTACTAGGACAAATAAAATGTAAACTTCTAATGACCACCTGGCAGGGACAAATCAGTATCATCCTGACTGGACTGTCTGAATTCTGTTCTCTCATAGTGTAGGATGGAGGCAGCCAGTGTTGCCAATCCTGGCAAAGGGTTAGGTTATTACCATTTAAACTAGTCTCAGATTTTATGGCTCATGTAAATGAGACCTTAGTTCATATAAATGCTGGAACCAGCAGTGAGATCAGCCTACTTTGAGTAGGTATTTTGCTTTTGAGACCTGGACACCAGGTTATCCTGACCTGCAAGGTTCAGTGAAATAAAAGCAAGCTGCTGTATTTGACATGATAACACAGACATTTGAAATTTGCTTTGATAGCCAGAAAAAGGAAAGTAGCCACTACTACACCCCAGCAATAAGTGGTATAAGAAATTCAAAGGGTGAGCTGATACAGTATCTGAACATATTTTTGCATGAAAAACAGATGTTTCAATCCCCATCATCTCTTTGCTGAGAATGACTCTATCAGTTCTTAAGGCATGTTTATTTGTTTATATTTGTTTACCTAGTAATGTTTTTGTTTTGTTTTGGGATTGTTGGGTTTTTGTTTTGTTTTTTTGGAAAATTGAGAATCCTACAGACACTGCAGAAAATAAAGCTTTATAACTTTGCAGGAAAAATAATGTTAGCAGTGTATCTTCCGACTATAATTCATCTTTCTTGCTATATTATGTTCCATAGTATCTGTATCTACACTCAGCAATGTGTCTTGAGTGAAAAATAAACCTCATGTGTCTTTGGGTTAGCTTAAAGCACCAGCTTTCTTTAGGCTGTTGTCCCTCTCTTGTGCTATATATATATTTAAATGCTTTTGCTGTTTCATTCCACCACCAATGCAGGAACAATTTGATGTTATTGTCCAAGTCTCCAAATAAAAGCAATGCCAGTCTGTTCATTGGAAATTTGATCTCTGACAATAAGCTTGTGTCCACGCACCTTAAAAATCGCATCTCTTATAAGTGCTCCCTCCCATGATTGCTGCTGGGTGGAATTTGAAAAAAAGAAAAGAAAAAGAAAAGCAATGGGTAGCTCTTTTCTGATTTCTGAAGAATGTGAACTATAAGAGAAGCGAAGGATGTAATAAATATACACAGCATCTTTGGGTCCTCACAATTGCTCCCCTTCACTTCCTTTACAGAATGCATTTAAAAACAACCACAGAGTGTTCAAAAAGCCTTATGGGTTGATACAAGGGGAAGAAGTCAATTCACCAGATTTACTGACTGTGACAGCATTTTGAGAGAAAATGTACACCTTGCAGCAAACATTTATGAAACTCAGAATACTTGAATCATAGACTTGGAAGAGACCATAATGGCCACCTAGTACAACCCCCTGCTATGTAGGAATATACAATCAGAGCAACTCTCAACAAATGACTATGGAAATGCACCCAAATACTTCTCTAATCCTGTTTGTTCTCCCATGTGGGCCAGCTTCAGGAGCTTTACCTTAAGTTGATTAGGTATATGGCTTGGATTAGCATAGGTCCCTATGTGGATATTTATGAGGGGATGTTTGGAGACACTCTCATCACCATCAATTTCCCTTCCGTTGGCCAGTGAGTGGGAGGGAGGCAGCCAGGAAGACACAGCAATATTGTGCCTTATGTTATATTTATGCAATAATTATTGATTGTATGTACTTCGTAAACCTGAGGGCAAGTTAACATTCTGTAAGATGCTCCAAATGCCTTTGTAGCTGACGAGCAGAGTAAAAACTCTCTAAATCAGGGGTCCCCAAACTAAGGCCCGGGGGCCGGATGTGGCCCATCGAAGCCATTTATCCGGCCCCCACGGCACAAGGGCAGAAGGGGGTTGGGCTAAATGACCCATGGGGTCTCTTCTTCTCTTATAACCATTATTATTATTATTATTATTATTATTATTATTATTATTATTATTATTATTATTATATTATTATTTCATTATGACACAGCAAACAAGATAGATATGCTGTATTTTGCATCACAAAATCACAAGTCGAACACTTCCCAAGTGTCTAGGACTGTGTGATGTATTTTCGGATGATGCGTGCAGATCCCAGTAGGGTGACCTTTTGCAGTTGGCATTATTATTATTATTAACATTGAGGCTGGGTGGCCATCTGTCAGGGGTGCTTTGCAGTTTAAAAAGTTTGGGGACCCCTGCTCTAAATACATACATACATACATACATACATACATACATACATACATACATGTTGCATTAAGGCCAATAATAGAATTCCAAACCATCCACTCCCATTTTAAGTGCTCAGTTACACTATAGAGGATTTTTAGAAGAGTATTTCAGTACTACTTTGTAAGCAGGTTTAGAAAGACAGAACACAAATCTACTTTAGAGACAATCACTTTTTCTCTCAACAGTTAATGGAAAACACTCCCCATCAATGTAGAAAGGGGAGAGAAATTAGCTAAAATTACTCATTGCTTCCTTGGGAAAAAACCTAGAAGAGAATTACATCCTTAGCAGGCACTAGCTCTCAGAATGACTTGATGACTGGCCATTTTACGTTAACTATCATTTTAACTATCATTTTGGACTTTATGGTGGTTTCTTCTACCATATGCACTGCCCCAATTAATGTGCAGTTATGATGTATTTATTAATGACATATTGCATATACAAAAGCACAAGCACACTGCAATAATGTACAGTGTTCCCTCACTTATCGCTGGGGTTAGTTTCCAGGACTTATTACCCGTAATAAGTGAAAATCCGCAAAGCAGGGCCACTCTATTTATTTTAATATTTATACATTATTTTAGTAGTTATATACTATTTTAAGTCTTTATCAACCAATCATGTGTTGATTAATCACCTCCTTCTCCTCCCGTTGCCGCTTGGGCTCCTTTTCTCTCCCTTCAGCTTCTGCTTCCTCCCTTCCTTAGGCTGTAAATTGTAATTTTTTATGATTTATAATAGTCTTTTAGAGTTTATTGAAAAACCGCAAAACAGAAAATCTGTGAAAAGTGAACCGCAAAGTAGTGAGGGAACACTGTATATAAATGCCCTGACAATTCTACCGAAAATAAATGTTGCTTAAATATTTGAAAAATTGGGAGTGATATATACAAATATCTAGCCTCTTTTCATAGTTTGCGGCCCCATAGAAATGACCTGATAATTTGAAAAGGGTTATGTGTGAAGTTATTTTCTTGTGCACTTCTTTATGAGGAAAGCAAAAGATTTGTGAAATCTTGCTTCTGTCCATGTATCCATCTAGATTGAAGGTGGGATTAGAATTTGAATTGAGTGCTACATTAATATAGAAGCAAAAAGGCTCCAGTCACTTGTCTCTTTTCTTTCCATATTCCCTTTCTAATATCTACAGTTTTCCATGCATAGACTAAAGAGAAAGGTGGTGGTCGTTGTGGTGGTGATGATGATGACAACAACAGTAATTACTATTATGCAGCAATGCCAATCAGTTATCCTTAGACCTCTGGTAGACATGACTGAATTCATCACTCATCTAGTGATTACAGTATGTAGAGTATAAAAGTGCATTAAGTTAACCAGCGGCCCTGGGACAATTACAGCACTATGGTTCAAATTTAACTGCTGTGACTCCATCAGGCAGAATTCTTTTATTTTCTATTCAAAATGTCAAAAAAGACAAGGAAATATCTATGGCACGACTTTTAAAAAAAGGTCCTCTGCATATAAGTTTGTTCTTGGAGTTAAGAATATCTATATTTTCACCAACAATTTTGCAGTATACTCTACTAGCTAATATAGAAAATTCTGTTCCTTGAAATTATTGTTCAGTGCTTTCACCATGATATGCAATATGGATCACTCTCAGAAATCAATTACCGTATATATTCGAGTATAAGCCGACCCGAATATAAGCCGAGGCACCTAATTTTACCACAAAAAAACTGGGAAAACATTGACTCCAGTATAAGCCGAGGGTGGTAAATTTCAGAAATAAAAATAGATACCAATAAAATTACATTAATTAATTACAGTAGGTTAAATGTTTTTGAATATTTACATAAAGCTCAAATTTAAGATAAGACTGTCCAACTCTGATCCAATCATTATTCTCATCTTCTTCAATGTAAATGTGCTTATGTATCCTTTTAATAATAATAGAGTAAAATAATACATGTAATAATAATAATAATAATAATAATAATAATAATAATAATAATAAATAATACAGGAAAATAATGCAAGTAATAATAAACAGAGTAAAATAATAAATGCAATAACAATAATAATAATAATAATAATAATATCAGAATTAAATAATAAATGTATTAATAATAATAAAATAGAGTAAAATAAATGTAATAGTAGCAACAATAATAGAGAAAAATAATAAATGTAATAATACCAATAATAATAGAGAAAAATAATAAATGTACAGTAGAGTCTCACTTATCCAACACTCGCTTATCCAACATTCTGGATTATCCAACACATTTTTGTAGTCAATGTTTTCAATACATCGTGATATTTTGGTGCTGAATTTGTAAATACAGGAGTTACTACATAGCATTACTGCGTATTGAACTACTTTTTCTGTCAAATTTGTTGTATAACATGTTGTTTTGGTGCTTAATTTGTAAAAGCATAACCTAATTTGATGTTTAATAGGCTTTTCCTTAATGCCTCCTTATTATCCAACATATTTGCTTATCCAACATTCTGCTGGCCCGTTTATGTTGGATAAGTGAGACTCCACTGTACCATATATTCTCGAGTATAAACTGACCCAAATATAAGCCAACCAGGACTCTCACCCGAGTATAAGCTGAGGGGGGCTTTTTCAGTCTTAAAAAAAGGGCTGAAAAACTAGGCTTATACTCGAGTATATACAGTATGTAGATGATGACTTTGGATAAAACATATCCATCATTCTTCATGTCCTTAGCAAGAGTGTGGATATCTTATTTTCTATCCTTCTTTTCCCTCTTTCCTGCCAGTGTAGAATCCGAGGCCCCTTCTACACTGCCATGTAATCCAGATTATCAAAGCAGATAATCTAGATTATCTGCTTTGAAATGGATTATGAGTCTACGCTGTCACACAATCCTGTTCAAATCAGATAATCTGGATTTTATATAGCAGCAGAAGGGACCTGAAAATTCCCACTGTGTTAGCAAAAGAGAGATCTCTATGTACAGTAGTCCCAAAAGCATAACCAGCTGTTATTCATGTGGATCTCCAGACACAGGCATTTGCATATTCACCTCATTTCTCTGCTTTTATAATGAAAAATAATCAGGAGAGGTTAAAAGACAAAAGAAGGTAGAAAGAGTACTCTGTTTCCTTTAGAAGTCCCCAAGTCTTCAGGCTGGATTAAAGTTGCTGTCTCTAATTAGTATCAGTCATACTTCTTAGATTCCTTTGTAGATCTTCAAAAAGATTCTCAACTTCTTGTTATATTTCCATGTCTTTGAGAAGCTTTAGGTGGTGCTGGGAAAAGTACAGCTCAATAGATATGACAGGAGACTTTACAAAAGGCAAAGGAGGTATCATAAACCAGCTTGAAATAGGAGGAGGAGGATGGGGAAGGTGGCTATGCAGTTGCATGCAAAAAAGAGAACAAAAATAATAAAGAAGAATAGGCAGGCTGCTAAAAAGAAAATGAAAGGCAAATGAGTACTTGCTGCTTCTTGATGTATGCACAATGGAAAATGTCTCCAAAATAAGAACAGTTTTATGATATCACCATTTATAAACTCCTCTATTAAATCAGTCACTCCAGCCAACTTTTATTATCCTATTTCCAAGGCATCTCCGTGCTTTCCCCTTCAAATCTATTCAAAAATGGTATTTCAAAAAACGAGTATATTGCATTTTCATGTAAGTTGTTTCTGAAAGTATATAAAATAAAATGTCACAATTGGGTGTAGCACAGATTTATAGCAAGCCCCAATATTACATTTTCTATCTTTCTCCCTCTGGAAATTGTGTGTGTGTGTGTGTGTATACACACATACAAACAAACACGCAGAATTTTTTTTTTAAAGTTGCTTTTTTATTATCATGATTATTTCCACGTTTGTTGTATTTCAAAAGAAAACATTGCTGATGTACAGGAGATCCTCTTTTTTTTAGATGACAGAAGTGTAGCTTTACTCACTTGTTTTGGATTCCGTTGCTTTGATTGGAGGATCCTAGGTGTCCAAACAGTTTTTAGAGAGCTTTTAAACCCACTGTGTTTCCTTATTATTATTATTTTTAAAAATGACATCTTAAAGACATTTGGAACTGCCCTAGGCTTTCACGTTAACATGCTGAGACATATCCCTATTCTTTCATGAAAGCACATAGGAGTCTAGGAGTGAATTCTGCAAATAAACATATTTGTCCTTGCCCTTGATCTTGCAAGTCTATGCAAAGAGAGAGAGAGAAAAACCAAGGGATTATATATTTACAGGGAGTTGATGAAGAGAAATCTTTTGAAGTAGAGTGGTAGTTCCAAAGGAAACAGCTGCAACAGACTTCTGAGAGCATTGTTGATAAACTTGCTGGTGCTCATTAGTATCTGTACCATGATGGTTGTGTGGACTTCACTGAAATTTTTGGATGTGCCTTTCAATACAGATGGAAATATGTCTTCATGGCAAAGGCCAGACTTGTATTTGCATTTCACTAAAATTGGACAGGGTGCCAATTTTAATAGTAGAGAATGCAACAAATGAGAACCTGCATGTTCACAGTAGAGTTAGACTAGAAAAAAAAAACCATCTGAATATTGAGGTCCAAATTTCTACTTTGATGTGAAGCTTTGGTAAATTTAGGTTGGCCATTGGTCTCACAATCTAATCATCATCAAAAGCCTCTTGTGAAGATAATATGGGGTGTGATAAATCAAATTAGCTAAGAGAAAAGAAAAGTCAAAGGTACAATGAGAAGGGTGACATGGAAGAGACAAAAGTAATGAGATAAAGGAATTCTTCCACATTTCTAGCTTAATTTATAAAAGGAATGGGAAAATTCTACCTCCTAGTCAACAGGAACTCACATAAGAAGACTTCCTAAAGTTCTGGCCCTTTAAAAGGGGGCTAAAGATGAGATAAAGATGAGAGGCCCGGGGCTGTGGCGCAGACAGGAGAGCAATGAGTCACTGACCAGGAGGTCATAAGTTCGAGGCCCGCTCGGAGCTATGTTTGTTTGTCTTTGTCCTGTGTTAAAAAGGCATTGAATGTTTGCCTAATATGTGTAATGTGATCCGCCCTGAGTCCCCTTCGGGGTGAGAAGGGCAGAATATAAATGATGTAAATAAATAAAATAAATAAATAATAAAGTCAGAGAATCTGCTTACTTGGGAATGAGTGGTAGCCTGCTACTGAAAATACTGAGGTTCTCCATTAGCTCTCCCAATCA